>NC_057405.1:50725572-50805148 GCF_019320065.1 Cervus canadensis | reverse complement strand
AAAAAAAATAAAAAAAAATTAAAAAAAAAAAAAAAAGAAAGAAAGAGAGAAGAATCAAATCAACAAAATTAGAAATGAAAAAGGAGAGGTTACAACAGACAATGCAGAAATACAAAAGGTTATAAGAGAATATTATACACAATCATTTGGCAATAAAATGGATACCCTTGAAGAAATGGACAGATTCTTAGATAAGTTCAATCTTCCAAGACTGAACCAGGAAGAAATAGATATTATGAGCAACCCAATTACAAGCACTGAAGTTGAAGCTCTGATCAAAAATCTCCCCAAAAACAAAAGCCCAGGACAAGACGGCTTTAGGAGAATTCTATCAAACATTTTGAGAAGATATCATGCCTATTCTCCTAAAACTCTTTCAAAAAATTTCAGAGGAAGGAACACTTCAAAATTCGTTCTATGAGGTCACCATCACCCTGATACCAAAACCAAACAAAGACAAAACAAAAAAAGAAAATTACAAGCCAATATGACTGATGAACATAGATGCAAAAATCCTCAACAAAATTTTAGCAAACAGAATTCAGCAAAACATCAAAAAGCTCATACACCACAATCAAGTTGGGTTTATTACAGGGATGCAAGGATTCTTCATTTGAAAAGAACCTGATGCTGGGAAAGATTGAAGGCAGGAGGAGATGGGACGACAGAGGATAAGATGTTTGGATGGCATCACCGACTCAATGGACATGAGTTTGGGTAAACTCTGGGAGTTGATGATGGACAGGGAGGCATGGCAAGCTGCAGTCCATGGGGTAGCAAAGAGTCGGACACGACTGAGCGACTGAATTGACCTGAAGGATTCTTTAACATACACAAATCATTCAATGTGATACACCATAAAAAACAAATTGAAAGATAAAATCCATACGATAATCTCAATAGATGCAGAAAAAGCCTTTGGCAAAGTTCAGCACCTACTTATGATTAAAACTTTTCAAAAAATGGGCATAGAAGGAACCTACCTCAACATAGTAAAGGCCATATATGATAAGCCTACAGCAAACATTATTTTCAATGGTGAAAAACTGAAAGCATTCCCCCTAAGATCAGGAATAAGACAAGGGTGTCCACTTTCACCACTATTATTCAACGTAGTTCTGGAAGTCCTAGCTACAGCAATCAGAGAAGAAAAAGAAATAAAAGGAATCCAGATCAGAAAAGAAGATGTACAGCTCTCACTGTTTGCAGATGACATGATACTGTACATAGAAAACCCTAAAGATGGTATCAGAAAATTACTAGAGCTAATCAGTGAATTTAGCAAGGTTGTGGGATATAAAATCAATACACAGAAATCACTTGCATGTCTATATACTAACAATGAAAAATCAGAAAGAGAAATTAAGGAATCAATCCCATTCACCATTGCAACAAAAAGAATTAAATATCTAGGAATAAACTTACCTAAGGAGACAAAAAAATTGTACACATAAAATTATAAGACACTAATGAAAAAAAAATTATAAGACACTAATGAAAGAAATCAAAGATGACATAAACAGAAGGAGAGATATTCCATGTTCCTGGGTAGAAAGAATCAATATTGTGAAAATAACTATACTACCAAACGCAATCCACAGATTCAATGAGATCCCTATCAAATTACCAATGGCATTTTTCACAGAACTAGAACAAAAAATTTCACAGTTCGTATGGAAACACAAAAGACCCCAAATAGCCAAACCAGTCTTGAGAAAGAAGAATGGAGCCGAGGGAATCAAGCTTCCTGACTTCAGATTATACTACAAAGCTACAGTCATCAAGACAGTATGGTACTGGCAGAAAAACAGAAATACAGACCAGTGGACCAAGATAGAAAGCCCAGAAATAAACCCATGAACCTTTGGGTACCTTATTTTTGACAAAGGAGGCAAGAATATACAATGGGGCAAAGGCAGCCTCTTCAATAAATGGCGCTAGGAAAACTGGACAGCTACATGTAAAAGAATGAAATTAGAACATTTCCTAACAACATGCACAAAGATAAACTCAAAATGTATTAAAGACCTAAATGTAAGATCACAAACTACAAAACTCTTAGAGGAAAACATAGGCAGAACACTCAATGACATAAATCAAAGCAAAATCCTCTATGACCCACCTCTAGAGTATGGAAATAAAAACAAAAGGAAGCAAGTGGGACCTGATTAAACTTAAAAGCTTTTGCACAGCAAAGGAAACTATAAACAAGGTGAATAGACAGCCCTCAGAATGGGAGGAAATAATAGCAAATGAAACAACTGACAAAGAATTAATTTCCAAAATATACAAGAAGCTCATACAACTCAATATGAGAAAAACAAACAACCCAATCAAAAAGTGGGGAAAAGACCTAAACAGACATTTCTCCAAAGAAGACATACAGATGGCTAACAAACACGTGCAAAGAATATCAACATCACTCGTTATTAGAGAAATGCAAATCAAAACTACAATGAGATATCACCTCACACTGGTCAGAATGGCCATCATCAAAAAGTCTACAAACAATAAATGCTGGAGAAGGTGTGGAGAAAAGGGAAGACTCTTGCACTATTGGTGGGAATGTAAACTGATTTAGCCACTATGGAAGATGGTATGAAGATTTCTTAAAAAACTAGGAATAAAACCACCATATGACCCAGCAATCCCACTGCTAGGCATATACCCTGAGAAAAACAAAATTGAGAGAGAAACATGTATCCCATTGTTCACTGCAGCACTATTTACAATAGCTAGAACATGGAAGCAACCTACATCTCCATTGAGAAATGAATGGTTAAAGAAGTAGTGGTATATATACGCAATGGAATATTGAAAGTGAAAAGCGAAAGTGAAGTCGCTCAGTCTTGTCCGACTCTTTGCGACCCCGTGGACTGTAGCCCACCAGGCTCCTCCGTCCATGTGATTTTCCAGGCAAGAATACTGGAGTGGGTTGCCATTTCCTTCTCCAGGGGATCTTCCCGACCCAGGGATAGAACCCAGGTCTCCTGCATTGCAGGCAGACACTTTAACCTCTGAGCCACCAGGGAATATTACTCAGCCGTAAAAAGGAATGATTTGAGTCAGTTCTGATGAGGTGGATGAACCTAGAACCTATTATGCAGAGTGAAGTGAGTCAGAAAGAGGAAGATAAATACTGTATTCTAACACATATATACAGAATCTAGAAAAATGGTACTGAAGAATTTATTTACAGGGCAACAATGGAGAAACAGAGAATAGACTTATGGACATGGTGAGAGGGGAGGAGAGGGTGAGGTGTATGGAAAGAGTAACATGGAAACTTACATTACCATATGTAAATAGATAGCCAACGGGAATTTGCTATATGGCTTAGGTAACTCAAACAGGGGCTTTGTATCAACTTAGAGGAGTGGGATGGGAGGGAGATGGGAGGGAGGTTCAAAAGGAAGGGGATATATGTATACCCATGGCTGATTCATGTTGAGGTTTGACAGAAAACAGCAAAATTCTGTAAAGCAATTATCCATCAATAAAAAATAAATAAATTTTTTAAAAAGTTTAAACAGTATAAAAATGTGTTTAAGAATATTCATATGGAATAAATGCATCAGTGAACAACTATAGTCAACACCAGTAGATGAATCTCATGAACAAAATGCTGAAAAGAATTATCAGGCACAAGAGAATATTGCTGTATGATTTAATTCTTTTAAAAGTTCAAAAAATGGTGGTGGGGTTTAGGTACAGGAAGGGTGTATGATGTGCTTCCGGGTGCTAGGGATATTCTGTTTCTTATCCTAGGTTCTCGGATGTATATTATTAAGACTTAACTCTATGGTTTCTGTAGGTTGGCATGCATAGATCATCATTTAAAAAAATTTTATGTTAAAAAGCAATTGCATAAAAGTGTGAAGACTCCTCTAAGTTTGATAACACAGGCAGTAAAAATAAGGGCAATATTGTTGACTATAACTTGATTATTTGAAAAAATTCATAATAAAACTAATAAAAATGATTAAAAGAAAATTAAGAAAATATATCAAAGTTTGTTAAACTAAATACAAACATACTATATGCAAAACGGTTGGAGTCTTCAATATAAAATAATAACAACTAAAAAATATAATTATACCAAAGGAAAAATTGGCAAAGAATATGGATAGTAAATATTACATACAAATAATCAATGAGTACACAATGTTCAAAATTTTCGAAAACAGAGAAAAAAAATTAAAACAATGAGATGAAATTTTTACAGATGAAAATTATTGAGGTGTAATTAAAAAGTACAGTCAAAAGAAAGTTAAACTGTTACAAACTTTCTTGAAAATTATTTTTTAGTTTATCAAGCTTTAAAAATACCCACTTGAATCTGCTAATTCTAATAGGATACAACCTTAAGGAAAATGTGGGGGGTTTAGCAGCAAGGGTACTCACTTTGCTCATAAGAATAATACTAGAAGCATTCCAAATAATCAATGGGAGCAAACTGTTTTCATAAATACAGTACATATAATTAATAAAATACTATGCATTTGGCCGTTTTACTCTATAGCACGTATCTGATGACAAAAATGTTTTATAAGAATTTACAATTTGCACTTACACTTAACAGAGTATTAAGTGTGGTTTATTTTAAATGATAGACACTTGATTAATTTTCTTCTTTGTGTACATTTTAAATAGTTAACAATAAACCTGTGTTAATCTTACAATTTTTTTAAAAATTGGATAAAATACATTTTAAAATGAAGTTATAATATTATGGGGTAGCAGCAAACAGCATAGTAACCAGAGATAGTATGAAATTTCAAGGCATTTATGTATTTGTTAATTTTCTAATGAGAAAGACAATATATTTATGTGATGGGGGAAGAACCAAAACCAAAAGTTAAAAGGCAGAGAAGAGAGGGAACTGATAAAGTAGGTAGCTCAGGAGCAAAAGAGGATCAAATCCAAAGCACAGGAAGTAGGCTAGGCCTTGAATAAAAGAAACCTTACTTAAGCACAAGGCAATTCTCTGTAATCTGCTGATGCAGAGTTGAGCAACGAATTGTGAAATTAAATATTTTATTTATTTTCTTTATGAAGTAGAAAATAGAAGTTTACAAATTTGATTCTCTGTGGAAGAAATCAGTTATTTTTATTCTAAAAGTATATCTTTGATCTTAAAACTTGCTAATAAGAAATTGAAAGGTGAGACATTTTCTCCATCTGTTCCTAGACATACAAAAGGGTAATTTATCACATGATCTGGACAGGGCCTTTTTTCTTACCATGCAAAATAACATCCACCTTGTGCTATGCACCTGCTGTAAAAGGTGTTTGGTCCTGGACTTATTCTTTTTATTATGAAGTATCAGAATTATAGGCAGCATTTCATAACCATGTGGTAATGAAGACAGAATTGCTACCCTAAGGAGTTCACAGAAAAGTATTTGGTGAATAAAATACATTGCAGGGTAATAAAGAACATAGAAGAACTATAAGATCCTGAAGCAGCATCTTAGTAATCTATAATTAAGTGCTTTCCAAAGACTTGTACCAAGATTCACACAGTTTCATGAACCTAGAGATCACTATTTTGTCACAATCAAATCCCCTATTCCTTTTTTTCTGTTTTCTTATACTTATGTTTGGTTTTTTGAAATTAAAACAAAAAATATAAGATATTCATTCTCACGGTTTTGTTTTTGTTTGGTTTATTTTGTTTGCTTGTATTAATTTAGGAAAGGCTATCACATCTCAAATAACCTCAGCAGCATCAAACAGTATGTGTGTTAGTCGTTCAGTTGTGTCCAACTTTTGCGACCCCATAGACAGTAGCCTGCCAGGTTCATCTGTTCATGGAATTTTACAGACAAGAATACTCAAGTGGGTTTCTATTCCCTTCTCCAGAGGATCTTCCTGACCCAGGGACTGAACCCACATGGCAGGCAGACACTTTACTGCTGAGCCACTAGAGAAACCACAATCACAGAAAACTAACTAAACTGCTCACATGGATCATGCTGTTGTCTAACTCAGTGAAACTATGAGCCATGCTGTGTAGGGCCACCCAAGACAGACGGGTCATGATGGAGAGTTCTGACAAAACACGGTCCACTGGAGAAGGGAATGGCAAACCACTTCAGTATTCTTGCCTTGAGAACCCCATGAACAGTATGAAAAGGTAAAATGATAGGACACTGAAAGATGAACTCCCCAGGTCAGTAGGTGCCCAATATGCTACTGGAGAAGAATGGAGAGATAATTCCAGAAAGAATGAATAGATGGAGCCAAAGTGAAAACAATGCCCAGTTGTGGATGTGCCTGGTGATGGAAGTAAAGTCCGATGCTGTAAAGAACAATACTGCATAGGAACCTGGAATGTTAGGTCTATGAATCAAGGTAAACTGGACGTGGTCAAATAGGAGAAGGCAAGAATGAACATCAACATTTTAGGAATCAGTGAACTAAAATGGAACGAAATGGATGAATTTAACTCAGATCACCATTATACCTATTACTGAGGGCAAGAATCCCTTAGAAGAAATTGAGTAACCCTCATAGTCAACAAAAGAATCCAAGATGCAGTATTTGGGTGCAATCTCAAAAACAACAGAATGATCTCTGTTCATCTCCAAGGTAAAACATTCAATGTCACAGTAACCCAAGTCTATGCCCCAACCACTAATGCCACAGAAGCTGAAGTTGAAAGGTTCTATGATGGCCTACAAGACCTTCTATAATTAACACCAAAAAACGATGTCCTCTCCATTATAGGGGACTGGAATGCAAAAGTAGGAAGTCAAGAGGTACCTGGAGTAGCAGGCAAGTTTGGACTTAGAGTACAAAATAAAGCAGACAAAGGCTAACAGAGTTTTGTCAATAGAACAACAACAGAGTTCTGCCAATTCCAACAACACACGAGAGGACTCTACACATGGACAATCACCACTGGTCAATACCAAAATCAGACTGATTATATTCTTTGCAGCCAAAGATGGAGAAGCTCTCTCTAGTCAGCAAAAACAAGACTGGGCGCTGACTGTGCCTCAGATCATGAACTCTTTACTGCCAAATTCAACTTCAATTGAAAAAAGTAGGGAAAATCATTAGACCATTCAGATATGACCTAAATCAAATCCCTTATGGTTATACAGTGGAAGTGAGAAATAGATTCAAAAGATTAGATCTGATAGACAAGTGCCTAAAGAACTATGGATAGAGGTTCATGACATTGAACAGGAGGCAGTGATCAAGACCATCCCCAAGAAAAAGAAATGCAAAAAGGCAAAATGGTTGTCTGAGGAGGCCTTATAAAAATAGTTGAGAAAAGAAGAGAAATGAAAGCCAAAGGAGAAAAGGAAAGATATACCCATTTGAATGCAGAGTTCCAAAGAATAACAAGGGGAGATAAGAAAGCCTTCCTCAGTGATCAATGCAAATACAAGAAAACATAGAATGGGAAAGACTAGAGATCTCTTCAAGAAAATTAGAGATACCAAGGGAACATCTCATGCAAAGATGGGCACAATAAAGGACAGAAACAGTATAGATCTAACAGAAGCAGATGATATTAAGAGGAGGAGGCAAGAATACATAGAAGAACTATACAAAAAAGATCTTCATGACCCAGATAACCATGATGGTGTGATCACTCACCTAGAGCCAGACATCCTGGAATGTGAAGTCAACTGGGCCTTAGGAAGCATCACTACGAACAAAGCAAGTGGAGGTGATGGGATTCCAGTTGAATTATTTCAAATCCTAAACGATGATGCTGTGAAAGTGCTGTACTCAATATGCCAGCAAATTTGGAAAACTCAGCAGTGGCCATAGGACTGGAGAAAGTCATTTTCATTCTAATTCCAAAGAAAAACAATGCCAAAGAATGTTCAAACTACTGCACAATTGCACTCTTCTCAAATGCTAGCAAAGTAATGCTCAAAATTCTCCAAGCTAAGCTTCAACAGTGCATGAACTGAGAACTTCCAGATGTTCAAGCTGGATTTAGAAAATGCAGAGGAGCCAGAGCTCAAGTTTTAACATTCACTTGATCATAGAAAAAGCAAGAGAGTTCCAGAAATACATCTACTTCTGCTTTATTGACTACGCCAAATCCTGTGACTGTGTGAATCACAAACTGTGGAAAATTCTTAAAATGATGGGAATACGAGACCACCTTACCTGCCTCAAACAATATGCCTGATTCTTTCTCCAAGCTTATACTAAAAGCTAATAGTTTTCATCATTTTATAAGTGATCTGTTAGGTAAAAAAGAAACAGAATAGAATAGGCTTCTTTTTCATAAGTAGTTGGAAAAAATTTCCATAGTTGCCCCACTTTGTTTAGCAGATATAGAAGACCAAATGGTAAGGAATCCCTCATTTGCACAGAACTCACAACACTGCAACTTTCTCCATCACAGACTATGACTCACAAAAGAACAACATTACTCAAGACTTGAAATAAAAGATTTATATTAGTCAACTGCTGAAGTCGATCCAAGCTTTTTCTCATTTAGGTCAATTTTAACCACTACTGAGGATTGTATGACTCATAAACCTGTGATAGATGTGCCAGCCAACGTCACATCTAACTTCTACGACTGCTCAAAAAGATCCTATCTTAAAGTAGGTACAATCAGTGTCTTACACACATTCACTTTAATAAAGGAATTGATGTTGTGAATGACACATCATTTGTTATCCTCTTAGAAGATATGCCAGTTTCTAGAATTTTTATTAAAAGAATGTTGGCCTCATCTAAGTCACAGAGTTTCAGGTCTGAGGAAGAAAAACCCAGATTCCTGTTCAACAACTTTAGTAAGAATGGTCCTTAAGAGTCTTCTGTGGGTACTGGTTGAATTGATTTCTGAGTAGCTGCAGCTTAGGGAATCAGCTGCTGAAGTGGCATTACTTCAAAGATAGATGAATCCTGTCCTGCATGCCCCAGACCTCACCTATCCAAAGTTCCAGAGAGAATGATGAGCACCTATATCACCACTGTACCAACTCCTCAACACCCAAAGTTTGGAAGACACAAAACCATCCCAGAGCCAAATGCAGTCACTAGAACAGCCTTACCTCTGAGCCCCAGTGCCCTTTGGTCTGGGGCTGCAAAGTTAAATGCCTACACTGGAGAGACAATAAGAGGTGGTGAGAACTAAATATCTTCTCCATCAAAAAGGAAGTTTAATTTTTAATGCCCTGCTGGCTAAACTCATCAGAATATGTCCAATAGACCACCAATAAACACTGGGGAAGATGAATGTGCTTCCCAAGGAAAAGCCTTTATTTTCTTGGGCTCCAAAATCACTGCAGATGGTGACTGCAGCCATGAAATTAAAAGATGTTTGCTCCTTGGAAGAAAAGCTATGATAAACCTAGACTGCATATTAAAAAGCAGAGACATTACTTTGCCTACAAAGGTCCATCTAGTTGAAGCTATGGTGTTTCCAGTAGTCATGTATAGAAGTGAGTTGGACCATAAAGAAGGTTGAGCACTGAAGAATTAATGCTTTTGAACTGTGGTGTTAGAGAAGACTCTTGAGAGTTCCTTGGACTACAAAGAGATCAAGCCAGTCAATCCTAAATTAAATCAGCCCTGAATATTCATTGGAAGGACTGATGCTGAAGCTGAAACTCCAATACTTTGGCCACCTGATGCAAAGAACTGATTTTTTTTTCTTTTTTTTTTTAGAACTGATTCATTAGAAAAAACCCTGATGCTAGGAAAGACTGAAGGCAGGAGGAGAAGGGAACGACAGAGGATGAGATGGTTGGATAGCATCACCAACTCGCGGGACATGAGTTTGAGTAAGATCCAAGAGTTGGTGATGGACAGGGAAGCCTGGTGTGTTGCAGTCCCTGGGGTTGCAAAGAGTCGGACATGACTGAGCAACTGAACTGAAGGAAAAGCCTAGATGCTAGTGCAGTAGAATTTTATCACACACAGCCACCACCTGGAGGAAATGTGAGATGAAACACAAAATATAGATGCTTCCAGGCTTTCCCAGAGTAAACTAATCAATTTATCCAATCTAGCCAGACCACCTCACTTCAGAACTTAAATTGCCCTTAGAAGAAATGTTCTTAGTAGTTAAATTCATACACAAGTTACCATTTTCTGCTGAGTGGGTGGAGGAAATCTAACACCCACACAATCTCCCTTTTCTAAGAAACACTTTCTAAAGATCATACCACGACAGGCCAAAATTTAGAGGTGTTTGAGGATGGTGGCACAGGGCTTCCCAGGTGGTGCAGTGGTAAAGAATCCACCTGCCAATGCAGGAGATGCAAGAGACGAGGGTTCGATCCCTGGATCTGGAAGATCACTTGGATTAAGGAAATGGCAACCCCCCTTCCAGTATTCTTGCCTGGAAAATTCCACAGACAAAAGAGCCTGGTGAGCTAAAGTCCATGGGACCGCAAAGAGTTGAACATGATTGAGCATGCACACCAGCATGTTGGTAGCAATTCCTGGCCCAGAACACTTAGGTTCCTTCATATACCCCTTTCCAGAGCCCTCTGACCACAGCACAGTTGCCATCTCACTACTGAGGGTGGTCTTTGTTCAGAGACACAGCCTCTACAGGCTTATAATCAACTCTGAACAAAATTCAGAGCCTGACATAATGTGAAATGCCGAAGCCACAGCTACAGGTAAACAACAACAACAACAAGCAAACCAAAAAAAGATAAAATCATGTTTCTTTATTAATATCAATGGCCACTGAAAAAATACCCTGGATATTAAATGACATTAGGGAATTATTTGTTCCTTTTTTTCTCCTTAGGCAAAATAATGATATTGTTTATGTAAGAAAATATCCTTCTTCTTAGGAGATCCATGATGAAGTGTTTAGATGTGAGGTGTTACAAAACAAAGATGGAAAAATGTTAACAAATGTTTAACAAGGTGGTAAGCATAGCAGTATTAATTTCATTGGAACTTTCCTGTATATTTAATTAATTATAATTTCATAATAAAGTTTGGGAGGATAAAACTGTATTTACAATTTTGTTATTGTTATATGCTTTAATAGCTACCTCGCAAAAACTTTAAATCAATCTGCAAGTATTCATAAAAGTGCTTACTATGTACTAACATTGTACCATTATTGTAAATGTAAAGGATACAGGAGTCTAAGAATGACACAATCGATAAATTATCTCATCTATCCATCCACTGGATACTAGCAGAAGTTGCTCAGTTGTGTCTGAGCACAACTTCTTTGTGACTCCATGGATTGTATCCTGCCAGGCACCTCCATCCATGGAATTCTCCAGGCCAGAATACTGGAGTGAGTAGCCGTTCCCTTCTCCAGGGGATCTTTCCAACCCAGGGATCAAACCTAGGCCTCCCACCCCGCAGGCAGATTCTTTACCCTCTGAGCCACCAGGGAAACCCAATACTACACACAGGTCTCTAGGAATGGCAGGCCTGCTGCCACCTAAAGCTTCTTTCTTCTCTTGGAGAGTTCTAGCACAAAATTCTCTCATTAATCCATCTGTTTCCCTGAAGCCTCTAACCGTTTTTTTCTGATTCAAAAAATGTAAAGCCCAGCTTTCATGTGATCATCTTCCAGAATTTGAAAACAGATACCAACTTCTTACTGTGTTTCCTTCTAGCCAGGTTAAAACTTAAATCTTTTAATTGTCTGTCATATGACTATTCTGATAATTCATTTCTCTAGTTATTTTTTTTCTGTAAACATATTCCAGTGTATCCATAGCTCAATGTAAGTCCATTTCTTAATCACATTCCAAGTGAATTCAAGTAAAGCAAACTATAATGGGACTGCCAACTCCCTAAGTTAATGTGTGTGTTTGCTAAGTCACTTCGGTCACGTCTGACTCTTTGTGACCCCATGGACTGTAGCCCGCCAGGCTCCTCTGTCCATGGGATTCTCCAGGCAAGATTACTGGAGTGGGTTGCCATGCCCTCCTCCAGGGGCTCTTCTCCACCCAGCAATCAAACCTGTGTGTCCTGCCTTATAGGCAGATTCTTCACCACTGAGACACCAGGGAAGCCCAAATTAATGTAGCATACCTAGTATAAAGAGTGCTTTTTCTTTTTCCTTTAAGATGCAATATCACACTGCTGATTCATCTTAAGCTTGCATTAAAAAGGTTGTTTTAGGGATGTACCTTTTTTTTTCTTTTTTTCCTGTGTCACTGATTAACATCATCTATTTATAGCTGGTCTAATTTTCTAATTAGTATTATTTGAATGCTGATTCTATCAACTCTTCCTTAATATTAATTTATTTAGTTTCTAATGCGCCAGGACAAGTTATTAACACTACAGAGATATATGAAGTATGTTTATTTCCCTTTACCTTTAGGTCATGTTCAGTTTTGTTCTATGTCTAAGTCGGTGGTAAAAATGAGGAGTCAGAGGGAGAGTTAAAGAGGAAGACTCAGATCATAAACAAACGAATACCTTCACTGGAAACTCTGACTATTAAGCTAGCTAGTGATCTTAGTCATTCCAGCTAAGAGTTGGTAGGTCTCCGGCACCTCTAAGAAACATCATTGTAAACGTCCTCATGACTTTGCTTGACTAAGTCAGATGCATGACGCCTTCCACACTGTAATCCTGCCTTTCTGCTGGATCCTCCACAGAGCACTTCCCCGACTCTGGATTTTTTCAGCAGTTTCTCAACACTGCAACCAAAGCAGCATTTCTAAAAGACAATTTTAATCTTGCTATTTATTTTCTAAAATCTTTCAATAACCATTTTTTTAGCTCAGTGTTAATTACTAAGTTCTTCATAATCTATCTTCTATCTTTCCTAAGGCAAAAGACATAAAGCCAAAAATTAAAAACAAAAAAGGACCTAAAAAAAACATAAAAGCCTTTGTACAACAAAGGAAATCATTAGCAAAACAAAAAGACAACCTACTGCATGGGAGAAAATGTTCACAAATAATATGACTGATAAGAGGTTAACATCCAAAATATGTAAACAGCTCATACAACTTAACATTTAAAAAAAAACAATGAAGAACTCAATTAAAACTGGGCCGAAGGCCTCAATACACATTTTTCCAGAGAAAGGCAGATGACCAGCAGGCACATGAAAACATGCTCAACATCATTAATTATACAGGAAATGCAAATCAAAACCACAATGAGGCTTCACCTCACACCTGTCAGAATGACTGTCATCAAAAAGAATACAAAAAACAAATGTTGGTGACGATGTGAAGAAAAGGACACCTTCGTACACTGTTGGTAGGATTTTCAATCGGTGCAGGCACTATTGAAAACAGTATGGTGGTTCTTCAAAAAATGAAAAATCAGACTGCCATATGACCCAGTAATTCCACTCCTGAGTATTTCACCAAAGAAAACAAAAGCACTAAATTTGAAAGGCACAGTCAGCCTAAGGTTCATAGCAGTATTATTTAAAACAGACAAGAAATGGAAGCAACCTAACTGTCCATTAACAGATGAATGAGTAAAGACAAGTGAAATAGACAGATAAATATGGTTTCCCAGATGGCTCAGTGGTATGGAGCTTCAATCCCTGGGGTTGGGAAGATCCTCTGGAAAAGGTACTGGCAACCCACGTCAGAATTCTTGCCTGGGAAATCCCATGGACATTGGAGCCTCGTGAGCTCCATGGGTTTGCAAAAAAGTCAGACATAACTTAGTGAATAAACAACAGCAACACACACACACACACACACACACACACACACAATCTCCATCTGTAGACTCAGACATAGAGAACAGACTGATGGACACAGCGGGTGCAGGACAAAGTGGGACAAATTGAGAGACTAGCGTGGAAACAAATACATTATCACATGCAAAATAGATAGCTAGTGGGAAGTTGCTGCATAACACAGGGAACTCAACCTGGCGCTCTGAGACAACCTAGAGAGGTAGGATGTGGTGGAGGGTGGGAGGGAGTCTCAAGAGGGAGGGGACACATGTACATCTGTTGCTGATTCATGTTGACATATGGTTTCACTTTACTGACTATGCCAGAGCCTTTGACTGTGTGGATCACAATAAACTGTGGAAAATTCAAGAGATGGGAATACCAGACCACCTGACCTGCCTCTTGAGAAACCTGTATGCAGGTCAGGAAGCAACAGTTAGAACTGGGCATGGAACAACAGACAGGTTCCAAATAGGAAAAGGAGTATGTCAAGGCTGTATATAGTCACCCTGCTTATTTAACTTATATGCAGAGTACATCATGAGAAACACTGGGCTGGAAGAAGCACAAGCTGGAATCAAGATTGCCAGGAGAAATATCAATAACCTCAGATATGCAGATGACACCACCCTTATGGCAGAAAATGAAGAAGAACTAAAGAATCTCATGATGAAAGTGAAGGAGGAGAGTGAAAAAGTTGGCTCAAAGCTCAACATTCAGAAAACTAAAATCATGGCATCCAGTCCCATCACTTCATGGCAAATTGATGGGGAAACAATGGAAACAGTGGCAGACTTTGTTTTGGGGTGCTCCAAAATCACTGCAGATGGTGACTGAAGCCATGAAATTAAAACATGCTTACTCCTTGGAAGAAAAGTTATGATCAATCTAGACAGCATATTAAAAAGCAGAGACATTACTTTGCCAACAAAGGTCCATCTAGTCAAGGCTATGGTTTTTCCAGTAGTCATGTATGGATGTGAGAGTTGGACTATAAAGAAAGCTTAGCATCAAAGAATTGATGCTTTTGAACTGTGGTATTGGAGAAGACTCTTGAGAGTCCCTTGGACTGCAAGAAGATCCAACCAGTCCATCCTAAAGGAGCTCAGTCCTGAGTGTTCGTTGGAAGGACTGATGTTGAAGCTGAAACTCCCAATACTTTGGCCACCTGATGTGAAGAACTGACTTGTTTGAAAAGACCCTGATGCTGAGAAAGATTGAAGGTGGGAGGAAAAGTGGGTGACAGAGATGAAATGGTTGGATGGCATCACTGACTCAATGGACATGAGTTTGAATAAACTCTGGGAGTTAATGATGGACAGGGAGGCCTGGCATGCTGCAGTCCATGGGGTCGCAAAGAATCAGACATGACTGAGCGACTGAATTTAACTGAATGGTAGATACCAATACAACATTATAAAGCAATTATCCTCCAATTAAAAATAAACTAAATAATCTCTCTCCGTATTTAAACACACAATAGAATATCACTTAGCCATAAAAAAGTTAAATTCTTCCATTTGCAACAACATGGGTGAATCTAAATAATACTATGCTTAGTAAAATAATTCAGACAGAGAAAGACAAATACTCTATTTTATCAATGATACATAGAATCTAAAAAGGAAAACAATGAATGTATATAGCAAAACAGAAACAGACTCACAGGTATAGAAAACAAAATAGTGGTTATCAGTGGGAAGAAGGAAGAGAGGAGGAGCGAGACTGGCATATGGGATTCAGTTCAGTTGCTCAGTCGTGTCCGACTCTTTGCGACCCCATGAACCGCAGCACGTCAGGCCTCCCTGTCCATCACCAACTCCCAGAGTCCACCCAAACCCATGTCCATTGAGTCGGTGATGCCATCCAACAATCTCATCCTCTGTCGTCCCCTTCTCCTCCTGCCTTCAATCTTTCCCAGCATCAGGGTCTTTTCAAATGAGTCAGCTCTTCTAATCAGGTGGTCAAAATATTGGAGCTTCAGCTTCAATATCAGTCCTTCCAATGAACACCCAGGACTGACTTCCTTTAGGATGGACTGGTTGGATAGGGACAGAAGCTAACATGTTAAATAAATAAGCAACAGGGATATACTGCAGAACACAGGATATATAGATATTATGTAGTAATAACCCTGAAAATAGTATAACCTATAAAATTGTTGAATCACTATGTTGTACATCTGACACTAATATAATGTTGTAAATCAACTATACTTAAAAAAGAAAGTTAAATCAGTATGAAACATGTTAAACCCATGCTACTCTGAAAGATGAAAGCTTCTAATAGTCAAGATTCATTAAGAACATATTTTATACCAGGCATCATGATAAATAATTTACAAACATAAATAGAATGACATCAAGAAATGGAGTTGAATCACATTTTCTGTCTTCAGTGTATTACCCATTGCTCTAATATGTTATATTTTAATTCTGAATATAACTTTGATATTTAAGTCTTTCATATTGGTAAGCCCAAGAATTCCTTGTCTCTTTTATGGCCCATTGCCTCACAAGGTATTTTACTTTTTTAGACCAAATGACTTACTTTACTGGGTCTAACATCCTTTACTTCAGCAAGACCTTGGAGCAGGTCCAGCATCTTAAGAATCTTGCCTAAGGTCAGTTGCATGGTCAGAAAGTGATGGATATTGGATTCAGACACGGAAGACCTTAACCTAGGCTCCAGCTTTTAATCACTATGCTGTACTGCTTCCTGCTGGGTGAGAGTATCACTCTTCATCTTCAATTTCTGGTAGTTTTCACAGCAGCTTTCCTTTTTCTGAATGATAAACACCTTTAGTTTCCTAAGACAGATTCCTAGAGTTTTTCACACCCCTATGAAATATGACTATAAGACTCTGAAACTGATTTTGTGTGAAGTTGATAGATACCACCCAGGTTGCTTAAGTCTATGCATTCAGAAGAACACATGCACACATGGACTTGAATGACTGACATGCCATGGAAAAATGAGTAAGTAGGTCAAAGTTCCCAGAAAAGGACTGTGTGGAAAGCATATGGTATAATGTATGAATTTTCCAAGAGGAAGAGCAGTGATTCATCTCTTCCCTCACACTGACAGACACTCCTCACTTGTTTTTGACTCCCTTGAGCCATGAAGCAATGGGTACTTCTAATTTAATTAAAGGACTGGCTTCAGAGTTTTGAGACACCTTTTCTAGTGACAATAACATTGTGAACTGTACTGTTACTACTTTAATTTCATCTAGGCATACAAGTTCACACCTTCGTCAATATTTCAAGTAAACAAAAAAATATACAGACATGTGACCAGTGAAAATTTTTTCTTTAGAATGTCCTGTAATTTTCTGCAGTTTTAGTACTCTGCAGTTCTTTAACTATAGAAGCTATGAAAGCTAATCTTGCATATCTCTTCCACATCTATCATAATCAATACAACTCAAACCGGTAGTGGTCATTTGGGGAAAGGAAGCTGCTGACAGTCTAGAATAAAGAACATGAGTTAGATGGCTCATAAAAACTGAAATCACATTGAAGGAAATGACATTATAGTTCCATTGGACAGAGATTGGTTATGCTCAGTCATGTAATTGTGCTTCCTTATTTTAAAAATAAATATGCTTTTAACTTTACAAACCTCCTACCGTTTCCAACATAATTTTTGCTAGTGTATAGAAAATAGGTGTTGATTTTTTTTCTTTCTAAAAATGGGTCCTTAAAATGGTAGGGAGGACCACAAAGTTACACATTCAAATAATATTAATTTTAAAGTAGATGTACTACATACTGAGAGGAAAATTGGGAAATGGCTACTTAAATGTTAGCAATTTAGGACCGAGAAGGAATACACACTGATTGGGAAGGCAGATGCTGGAATAATATCAAGATATAAATAGAGCAGATCAAACTGAGATAACAGGGGAGGCAGCCACGTGAATAATGACCACATAAACAGTATAAATTACACCAACGATTTGAGGGCCAAAAGCACACACTTAATTATATTGATTTTTAAGAAATAGGTCAGCTAAAAGAAAAGGCAAAAGTGACTGAATGAGCAAACCCCATTCACTATCCAAACAAATGTTTTCTTCTCTGCAAAATGAAGGGCTGGGTGAAATGATCTTGAAGATCAGAGGTTCAGAAAACTTCCCTGATTCTAAGATTGCTTAAGAGCTGCTCAGTAAATTAAGGAGTAACACTGATTCTGTCAGAAGTTAAGGACTGGTTACATGCTAGCTTCACTTTCATTTGCAAAAAAAAAAATTTGATTTGAGAAATCCTGAATCAAAATATTCCTGAATCCAGTCAATAAAATATAGATACAAGTATGTTTTGAGTTTACAAAGAGCATTTCGATGTTATAAGGCTAAGTTACAGGTATTAAAATAAATTTCCTTAAGTTTTAATCTAAAAATAGTAATAAAATAATGGCTAGCAAATTATTTTTAAAAAACTCAGAAATCAATTTAATAATAATTGCATAACCCATGAAGCAGCCTAAATATGTAATTTGATATTACATGCAAAATAATTTACATTATTTACATGGATTATAACATTAGGAAAATCCCTCCATTCTCCTTTACATATTTATTGTGCATAGTTTCCTAAAAAATCTTCTTTATGCTATTAGCTGGACTATTATGTATGAGTTGTATATGTATGTATAACTATTATGTATGAGCTGTGTATTTTTGCATTTATTATTTTCTTTTAACTGAGAGGATTAAAAAATAATAAAGAAAGGAATTGTTTACACATTTAGGGGCAAAGTTTCTTAAATCCTTAAAAATACTTTCTCTTTTAAAAGCTACAGCATTAATCAGATATAAAATCTTTGGAGATTATTAAAAACTTTAGGATTCATGTTACCATTAATAAAACCCCACCATCTCTGTTGTAAAGCCTACCTCTCCACAAACTCCCTCAGTTAGATTTATAGCCATATCCTGTTCCTTACATGGTTCAGTGTGTATGGAACTCACTCATTTCTGACTCATTGGACTTAACTCCATGCTAGGCATATATGTGTGTTTAATATATGTTTGAAGAATAAACCACTAATGTGCGGAGAGAATATGAGTATTGCAAGTACTGATGCAATATGTATATCAATACAATATAAAAGAAATATTAAGGAAATTGACCAAATGGACAATACTTATTTTCCTTTTTCCAGGCAACTACAAGAATCATGTGGATCAGACTGTGTCCCTTCCCCTGTGATTCTCTTAACATAACCTAGAAAGCCTCTCTTATTTGCTAAAGCCATTTATAAATTAGTCTTATGAATTACTTTTTATGACAGCCTGTGGAATAGAAGCTTGTATTTCTAAGGCTAATTGAAAATTATATAAAAATTATAACTTTTCAGAACTAGTTTCAGTATTCAGTAATGGATTTAATTTCTTGACAAATTTAAAAACTGAAAGAATTCAAGACAGATGTGGAAAGAAAATATTGCAGACAACTGTACGTCAAGGAAAATGTAAATATGTAAATAGAGTATTAAAGTTAGTAAGTTTCTCTTTTCCAAAAATCTAACTTGAGAAATCACTGTGGAAATTTTAATTGCAGATAATGTGACTAAGCCAGTAGACATCTAATATAGAAACAATGTTCACATATGTGAGTATGCATGCAAAACTGATACACGCCCACAAAGACTTATACAAAAGCAGGATCTGAAGAAAAGTTAACCAGCTACTTAATCCAGAGACAAAGTAGGTGAGAAAACATAGTGACCTGATACTGTCAAATAAAGCAATAAGTCACTGACAAAAATGTTTACACTGACTCTATGTAAATACAGCCTAAATAAACAATGTGTCTTATGGTCAAATGAAATGACCCAGCTGTAGATTATTCTGTTTTGGGTGTTCAGAATGGTCAAAACATAAACACACACACACACACACACACACACACGCACACACACACTGGCAACAAAGTTTCACTGAAAACTGTTACAACTCCTATAACATACCCTGGGAAACAATCAAGTAAGCTTTTTACAAGCATGTCTAAAATTCTTAAGTTAGTAAGAATAACTAGCCTATAAACTCAAGCAATTGCTATAGTTGAATCCTCAGCTCTTAGCTGAGTGCCTGTCACATAGTACATGCTCAAGAAATAATTCCTTCACTAATATAATTTTATTGATGGGCAGAATCAAGGAATAATCTTTGATCAGATAATTCTGTACTACAAATTTTATCAGCAGAAAGGCAAACTGCAAAGATATTTAAGAGTTAGACAAATTATACTAGAAATTATACATGTTCAAAGAAGTTCATAGCAGTATCATTTTTAATAAGGAAATAAACTAGAAACAATCTAAATGTACATCACAGCAGAGTGGTTCTATATAGTATTGTAAGCCACCAAGGAATAGTGTGCGATCATTAACATTCTTGGGTAGATGTACATTTATTGACATGGATAAACATTCAGGATACATTGCTAATGAAATAGCAAGTACAAAATCAGCAAGTTTTTAAGAAGCAATATTATGTAATGGTTCAAAATAACATCTCTAGTGTCAGCCTGCTTGGATTCATAGCTCAGTTTAGCCCATTGGAAAAAATGTTATCTTATTGGCTTTATCAAGTACTTAGAGTTGCAGAGAAAATTAAGTGAGAGGATAAATAAAAACTCTTACAATAATGATTCTCAATAAAACTTAGCTACGCTATCAATAAGTGTTAAGTGTTAGTCACTTCAGTCATGTCTGACTCTGTGGCCCACCAGGCTCCTCTATAAATGGAATTCTCCAGGCAAGAATACTGGAGTGGCTTGCCAGTCCATCTCCAGGGGATCTTCCTGAGCAAGGGATCGAACCTGGTCTCCTGCAGCTCCTGAATTGGGCAGGTGGGTTCTTTATCACTAGTGCCACCTGAGAACCCATCTAGACTTATGTCTAAATATTTATCTACAGATCCCTATTTATTTCCAAGGCAAACCATTCAATGTCACAGTAACCCAAGTCTATGCCCCAACCACTAATGCCGAAGAAGCTGAAGTTAAACGGTTCTATGAAGACGTACAAGACCTTCTAGAATTAACACCAAAAATAGATGCCCTTTCATTATAGGGGGCTAGAATGCAAAAGTAGGAAGTCAAAGGATACCTGGAATAACAGGCAAGTTTGGTTTTGGAATACAAAATGAAGCAGGGCAAAGGCTAACAGAGTTTTGCTAAGAGAATGCATGGGTCATAGCAAACACCCTCTTCCAACAGCACAAGAGATGACTCTACACATGGACAATCACCAGGTGGTCAATACTGAAATCAGATTGACTATATTCTTTGCAGTTGAAGATGGAAAAGCTCTATACAGTCAGTATAAACAACACCAGGAGCTGACTGTGGCTCAAATCATCAACTCTTTACTGTGAAATTCAGACTTACACTGAAGAAAGTAAGGAAAACTACTAGATCATTCAGGTATGACATAAATCAAATCCCTTATGATTATAAAGTGGAAGTGACAAATAGATTCAAGGGATTAGATCTGATAGATGGAGTGCCTCAAGAACTATGTACAGAGTTTCATAATATTGTACAGGAGATGGTGAGCAAAACTATTGCGATGAAAAAGAAATGCAAAGAGGCAAAAGGTTGTCTGAGGAGGCCTTACAAACAGCTGAGAAAAGAAGAGAAGCAAAGGCAAAGGAGAAAAGGAAAGATATTCCCATTTGAATGCAGAGTTCCGAAGAATAGCAAGAAGAGATAAGAAAGCCTTCCTCGTGATCAATGCAAAGAAATAGAGGAAAACAATAGAATGGGAAAGACTAGAGACATCTTTAAGAAAATCAGAGATGCCAAGGGAACTTTTAATGAAAAGATGGGCATGGTAATGGACCTAACAGAAGAGGAAGATATTAAGAAGGGGTGGCAAGAATACACAGAGAACTACAAAAAAAAAAAAAGCCTAATGACCCAAATAACCACGATGGTGTGATCACTCAACTAGAGCCAGAGATTCTGGAGCATGACGTCAAATGGGCTTTAGGAAGCATCACTACAAACAAAGCAAGTGGAGGTGATGAGATTCCAGTTGAGCTATTTCAAATCCTAAAAGATCATGCTGTGAAAGTGCCACACTCAATATGTCAGCAAATTTGGAAAACTCAGCAGTGGCCACAGGACTGGTAAAGGTCAGTTTTCATTCCAATCCTAAAAAAAGGCAATGCCAAAGAATGTTCAAACTAACACACAATTGTACTCATCTCACATGCTAGCAAAGTAATACTCAAAATTCTCCAAGCCAGGCTTCAACAGTATGGGAACTGAGAACTTTCAGATGTTCAAGCTGGATTTAGAAAACGTAGAGGAACCAGAGATCAAATTGCCAATATCTGTTGGATCATCAAAAAAGCAAGAGAGTTCCAAGAAAACATCTTCTTCTGCTTTATTGACTATGCCAAGGCCTTTGCCTCCTAAGAAACCTGTACAGAGGTCAAGAAGCTACAGATAGAACCGGACACAGAACAATAGACTGGTTCCAAATTGGGAAAGGAGTACATCAAGGCTGTATATTGTCACCCTGCTTACTTAACATATATGCAGAGTACATCATGTGAAATGCCAGGTTGGATGAAACACAAGCTGAAATCAAGATTGCCAGAAGAAATATCAATAACGCCAGATATGCAGATGACACCACCTTTATGACAGAAAGCAAAGAGGAGCTAAAGAGCCACTTGATGAAAGTGAAAGAGGAGAATGAAAAAGCTGACTGAAAACTCAACATTCAGAAAACAAAGATCATGGCATCCGGTCCTATTAATTCATGGAAAATAGATGGGGAAACGATGGAAACGGAAACAGACTTTATTTTCTTGTGCTCCAATATCACTGTGGATGGTGACTGCAGCCATGAAATTAAAAGGCACTTGATTCTTGGAAAAAAAGCCATGATCAACCTAGAGAGCATATTAAAAAGCAGAGATAGGACTGATGCTGAAGCTGAAGCTCTAATACTCTGGCCACCTCATGCAAAGAACTGACTCACTGGATAAGACCCTGGTGCGGGAAAGACTGAAGGCAGGAGGAGAAGGGAACGACAGAGGATGACCTGGTTGGATGACATCACCGACTCTATGGACATGATTTTGAGCAAGCTCCAGGAGCTGGTGAGAGACAGGGAGGCCTGGTGTGATGCAGGCCATGAGGCTGCAAAGAGTCAGACATGACTGAGTGACTGAACTGAACTGAACAGATAAATAAATATAAAGATACATAGATATAAGCCTGGAAGGATATATACCAAAATATTCATGGAGAATATCTATGAATAATAGGAATATAGATAATGACTATTTCCTAGACTTCTTAAAATAAAAAGAATTTTTATATATCTGAGATACCTTTATAGAAGAAATTATTTTTGAGGATGGAGTAATTTAGGACATAAGATTATACAATTTTGGATTCTTAGGACTGGATAGAACCCAAGCTAACGGGAGAACATTTCCAATCATAGGAAATTATCCAAATATAGATTTAGCAAACTTAGCCCTTCACTATAGAGATGAACTATTTTATCTCTACAGAACAATGACCTTGAAAACTGAGCCTGAAAATGCCCTGTTTTTAGAAAAATGATTCCGATCAGGCACCGACAATGCTGCACCCGCTGCATCTGCCGGACTTCCCTAGCGGCTCAGTGTAAAGAATTTCTCAGGCAATGCAGGAGACATGGGTTTAATGCCTGGGTCTGGAAGATCCCCTGGAGAAGGAAATGGCAACCCACTCCTGTATTCTTGCCTGGAAAATTCCATGGACAGAGAAGCCTGGTGGGCTATAGTTCAGGGGGTCACAAGAGTCAGACACAATTTAGCATCTAAACCATCACCACCACCTGCATCCCTCAGAAGAGCACTTTCCAATATGTTCTTGAGTAGTGACTCAGTTGAAATTTTCTCCCCAGCCTCAAATGTGCTAAGCAAACTCAAAATCAAAATTGTTCCTTTTTAAATGAGAGGACAACTGTAAACTAAATGGGAAAAAATATATTTAAAAATCAGTGAAAAACAAATACAGGAAAAGTAACTTTAAAAAAGTCTTCTAGTTGTAGCCAAGATGATAATGGGAAAGATAACTGATAATTCCCCCTGAGACTGGCTATTACAATGTAGTGAAGGTTTGTAAGGAGTCAAAAGAATGGGCAGAGGTTCTCATGTAAGGTAAGCTCTTTATCTGGCACTGAATCTAGACTTTTCTTTGACTGATTGTTCATTTTAGGAGAATGACAATGAGAGTAATATCCATTTTATTAATTTTTATCCCATGGCTCTTGGCTTCTTTGCCGAAAATTGAGCAAGGACATATGGAAGTGATGCAGATTATACCCTGAAGGACCTTTGCCAAGAATATCTTGAGGTTACCCTGACATTATTGGTTACTTTAAGGCAGCACTTTCCTGCAGGCCCTAGAATGCTTCAACTGCTATGTAAGTTGCTATAATGGTTAACTTAATTGATTCTGAGAAAGACAAATCCTTCCCTAGCTGGGCAGCCGCCATGTGAGAACAATACAAAGCAAACTCTCTTTCTATCTCTGGTAAGTTAAAGAATGACAGGTTTCAGCAACAATTTCAAACATTATCATTTGCATAAAGCCACAGATCAGAAGAGTGACTTCTAGTGCTTTACGATTCAAAAATCAACTCTCATTCACTGTTCCATTTATCATAACAGATGTTCTGATCAGCATTCCCAGGTCACCACGTACAGTGTACATGTTTATATAATTACAAGAGAAAAGAGGTTAAAACATTGTGCCTCATTCAATACTGTCAAAATGAACCAATACAACAATTCACACAGGGGAACAGCAAGAGAGTAAATGCAAGCACTATAAATATACATAAGCCACAACCTAAACTGTTTCCCAGCCCAACATCCAAAAATGGATTCCTCCCCATAGACACATAAGAGCCAATATATATCCCTAACTGCCTGGGATGACCTAGTTGAAGGTAAACTAGAGGCAGAGATGGAATTTCCACTATGTTTGTAGGATGCTATGAATATGTATTTAGCTTTTGTCAGAGGACAACAAATATCCCAAAGTCCTAATTTGAGTAAAAGTGCCATTTGTTTTTCTCCTCACATACCTGTTTCTGATGCATAAAAATGTGGCGCAAAGTACCCTTCAGAGGAAAGAGAGAAGGTTATTTATGGACAGACTCACAGAACAAAGATACAAAGAAAATGGTACAAATGTAAACAAAAATGTGCCTACATGCTAAGTCGCTTCAGTCACATCCAACTCTTTGAGACCCCATGCACCATGGCCCTCCAGGCTCCTCTGTCCATGGGGATTCTCCAGCCAAGAGCACTGGAGTGGGTTGCCATGCCCTCCTCTAGGGAATCTTCCTGACCAAGGGATCAGCGTGTGTCTCTTACATCTCTTCATTGGTAGGTGGGTTCTTTACCACTAGCACCACGTGGGAAGCCCATAAACAAAGATATCCTTCCTCTAAAGGAAGGAAAGATTTTCTTGGGCTGTTAATTTACATCACCTGCATCTAAATGCACCTGAGTTTTCTATGGTGTCTGTTGTTTAAATCTCATTATTTATGTGCTGTACAAATATAGGAGACCTAATTATACTATATCACGCTTCTGTGAATTGACAGAAAAAATAAAAAAGCATCATAGTTTTAGTAAGTGCCCAACCGGGTGTTGCTCAGTCTGAGATTCTAGTTATGGACTTGGCAATTACACGTTCTCTGCCTCAATTTACCAGGTTGTGAACTGAGGACCTTCCAGGACCTGAGTGATGTCAAGGCTGATGCTGTTCTTTTTATCTCCTTAATCCCAATGCCCATCACAGTGCTTAGCTCAGAACAGACACTCAGTGACTGTTTGTGGAGATGAATGAGTGAATCATGTCATGAATCAATGAATAATAAAAGTACCCATGAAATCCTTGCCACCTAAATAACTCACGACAACATGTCATTAATTTGCATGACAAACAAAACTTTACAAATCCTGGTTCTGAGGCGAACACGCATTTTCTGAAATGCTATCTAGAAAGTAATATTACAACCTCACATCCTAAATCCCCTGCCAGTTGCCTCTGAATCATATCATCTAGAGGAAGCAAAGTTAATATAATGACTTAGCTGAGTCATCCACTGAGAGCCCAGTAATACAGGTAAAGTTAGAGACCTCATCCATGATCAAATTTCCACTGGTGGTGACTTAATTAACCATTGACCTTGTACTGAACAGCAGAAATCATAACTGTGGATTTCTGTCAGCCTGCTGCCTTTCCTGTTCATGCCACATCCACTAGAAAATTATTATCTTCCCCAAGAATAAGAAGCGAGCTCTACTTTATAGAAAGAGGTTATGTATTTGAAATAATCCAATCATTATAGTTCTACCCTATGAAATTATTATGCTAATGAGCTGCTCTACAAAATCATTTTCTATGACTTTTGTTCAAGCTTAGAACAAAAGGTTAGGAAGAAATAACTCTGATTTCAACTTATACCAAGGTAATTATGGGAGGTATCTAGTCATCCTGTAGTTAGAGGACACCTAAATATCTGCATAAAAAGTGCAAAATTGAGTTAAAAGACTTTTAATGTTTTACCCAATGTTTAGCAATTTAAGAACACTATATAAGCTATTTTTTTCCTTTTAGAATCTTCCCCAATATGGATAGCTACTGGAAGGAAAATGAAAGACAGAAGGAATGGAGGCACAGAGGGAGGGAGAGAGGGAAGAAAAGGAAGGGAAAATAATACAAGAACTAATGACTCCACAGCTCTTGATAAAGGGTACACTGTTCTCATAATCAAGCATAGATTTACTATGAATGAGGAAAGTAGTAATACCATTCCAGCTTTCAAATGAAAAATTAGAGTCTCATTCAGAGAAATTAAGTGACTTGCTCAATATCACACAGTAGAAAGGTAATGGAGTTAGGACTCAAACTCAGGTCTTCTGTATAAAAACATCAAACCTTTCCATTGTATCTCAGCCACAACATGTGCATCTTGCTCAGAGAGAATGCAAGATAGGAATTCATTCAACAATGTAAATGGTGACAACTTATCTCTGACAGAATGGTACACAGCCAGAAGGGAGAGGTACACATCAATGGGATTGTTTCATCCACTAAATATACAAGATTCCAAAGATCATTAACAATGGTAAACTCCTCCCCTTTTACTACATATTGTTCTTTTCATTTCTTCAATTTTGTAGGCCTAGCTTAAACATCAAGGTTCAAGCCACCCATAGTTTTGAAAACTCAGTATGCTTGATTATGTGCAAAATTGCTTCAGTTGTGTCCAACTCTTTGCGACCTTGAGTTTGAGTTTGAGTAAGCTCTGGGAGCTGGTGACGGACAGGGAAGCCTGGAGTGCTGCAGTCCATGGGGTTGCAAAGAGTCAGACACTACTGAGCAACTGAACTGAACTGAACTTTGCGACCCTACGGACCACAGCCCATCAGGTTCCTCTGTCCATGGGATTCTCCTGGCACGAATAATGGAGTTGGTTGTTGTGCCCTCCTCCAGGGGATCTTCCCAACCCAGTGATCGAATCTACATCTCCAACGTCTATTGCACTGGAAGACAGGCTCTTTACCACTAGCACCACCTGGGAAATCCATGTATAATTATATCAATACCTAAAAAAGGAAGCTATTCAATATTATTTTTAAATGTAATATATTACCATAAGGAAATTAAACTATCATATCATGCTAAGAGCAGGAAAAATGTTCATTATCAAATAGGTCATTACATATTTAAATAAATTATTGGCTTTTTAAACTATCATTATGTGGCTAATTAAGCAATTTTCTTATCTTCTAACAGCCCTTCAGATGGCATAGTTTATCATCCTCCAGTCTGAAACTTCCCTTTGGCCACTGACTAAAATGAATGAAACAAGTGTTAGAAAATCTGGAAAATCTCTATTCTTCTTAAAGGCAATATTTACATCTGCTAAACCTTAACAACACTTAAAATCTGTGTCATGTATCAATTATACATTGTCTTGCCTTGTTCATTTCTGCCATAACTTTATGTATATTAAACTAAGTTCCCACAGATAATGGGAACCTACTGTATAGCAGAGAGAACTCTACTCAATGCTCTGTTGTGACCTAAATAGGAAGGCTATCAAAAGTGAGGATATGTATATACACATAGCTGATTCACTTTGCTGCATAGTAGAAACTAACACAATATTGTAAAGGAACTATACTCTAATAAAACTTTTTCAAAAATAAAAAGCAACTGTACTCATATTAAAAAAAAAATAAACTAGGCTCAAGAAATATCATGGCTCTAGAAAAGCAACTGGGAGATGTCTAAAAATTTTAATTGACTTACTGTCAGTTACCAACACATCCATTGGATTTTGCTGCATTATCCACATGCATCTGGTGTCATATTATAATTACACATTACATATAACATTGTTTTCACTTTAAAACACTTATATTTTAATTTTATGAACAGGGAGATTCTACGACAAGTTTTCAAATAGTAGCAATTAACCTTTTAATGAGAAGCAGGGGCTTCAAGGGTTTATAAATTTTCTTGGGATAATTTGTAACTAACCTTTTCTACTAACAAAGATACATCCTTAAAAGGATTTCAATTCCAATTTTAGTACAATGCTACTATATCTTTTCAAGACATTAAGTTATAGACAAATTTTTATACTTTACATAAGTGCTAAAAAACTAGTTAGTATACCTTACGTTTACATTTTATAGGACATAGCATCCCTTGACAACTAAAATCCACTCTGAAGAGAAACTACAATTGTAAAACTTGAAAAAATGCATGCACACAGTTTCTTTTTTCTTATTCTTGGCAATTATAAAAGTAATTATGAACAAGATTGCTGGTCAGATGTGTGAAATTCCTGGTTGTTAAAGCCCCAGCTCATAGCCTCTGCTTTAATGAAATATGTCATACAATGCACAGTTCTCTAATATCATTTAACCTATAAATTGTGCTTCTGACCCTTTCATCACTCAAATAGAGAATACAAAGAATAGAATTCATTATAAATTCATGGAGCTTCTAAAACATGAAGAGATACTGGCTGTAATTCATTCATGAGTTATTTTCAGTTTATGAAGGAAGGTCTTGCCAAAAGAGAGTAAAAGCAAAGCACATTAAATTATAAAATTATATGCAGATTTTGCTGAGCATGGACTTTAAGTTTCTCCACAAATAGTTCCAGCCTTATTCTCACTCAACCCCCCAAATTAAACCACTCTTTCTTTCCCATCATATGCACATCGGTATCCCAATCAAAAATTCTGCTTGCCAAAATTATATTTATGCTATTTTTCCCTCCCGCGACAGTCTACAAGATCCTGTCTTATCTACAAATTTGTTTCTAACCTTTTTCCTCAGATCTTTAACAAAATATCCACTTTGCTTCTAAGGTAGCTGTGATTAAGCCAGTTAAATCAACTACTCTATCTACTTTGGCTTGATGTGAACATATTGGAATTTGTGAAATTCTGCTCTATTCAGTTGACAATGATGAGCTATATGTTGAATATCTGCACTCTTAGGCTCACATCCATTATTTTTCAGTTAAATGGTAACATCATTGAGATTGGGGGATTGTCTTATTGATTTGACTTTTGTTAGCACAAAAGAAGTTAATATATTGAAATAATGTTCTATACATCTATTATGCAAATGAATACAACAGTAGAATATATTCAACAAGAAGGAGACTGAGCATTTTGCATAGGAAACACAACGATGGCAATCTTATTCTGGAAGATAATTTCCTTTGAGTGGAGACTCAACCAATGTGATGTGAATCACTTAAAACTTCAAATTAGTGATAAATTCACATTACTGTTAGACATTCACTTCGGGAGACATGTGAAAGCAAGATTGTTCTTTCTATACTGATTCTGTATACAGGTAAACACTACTGGTTTACCTTTTTTTGTTTTTTTCTAGAGTTACATAACATTAATAAGGAAGAGAACAGGAACAATAGTATTCAGAGTTGGTTTACTCCAATCCTATCACAGAGACACAAAACCTTCTGTAAATCATCTAATTAATGGGCCCCAAATATTCATGTTGAAATGTAGAGACACACTACTGTATTATCTCTAAGTTGCCCTCCACCTCTATAAAAGCCTATCATTCATTGATTCTCCCCCTCTGAGAATCAGTATAATTCAAATTTTTAGATGAGAGGAAGAATGAAATAATTTCTGTTTATGAAGTATTAACTGGTGTCTTAAGCCATTAGAAAAACTGTCAAGAAAAATTCTTATTCTACTCAGTTGTCACTAAAATCCTATAAGCTGCCTACATACAATGAAAGTGAGTTTAACAAGCTTCAACATTAATAGAAAATCTAAAAGATGAATTCCCCCATAAAAAAAATAAATAAATATATGATGATCAGTTTCCCCAGGAGAGAGAAAACCAACTGACCAAAATGAAGGAATAATGGCTTCTGGTTTTAGAGTAAAGAAGTACAATTTGCTTTCTTGAGCAGAGAGGAAATAATTTTAAATTAATGTTGACTACTGGTGGTGGGTATATCTGTCTTTGTTTAGTGAAACACATTGGCAAGGTACTTTGTTTTTTTCTTTTCTTTTTCCTTTTAAGAAGAAAGATCTTGAAGCAAGATAATAATAATAGCTAACATTTAATGAAAGCTTTCTACCATACCACACTTTTTTAAGTGCTTTGCATTTATCAATTCATCACAGCCTTGCAAATATCATATAAGAAATTAAACCAGGACACAGAAAAATTAAAACTAATTCCCAGAGTCAGACAGCTAATAAAAAGCAGAGGAAGACCAGCATCAATGAGATCTCAGTCCAGAACTCACATCCTTAAACACCGAACTACATCACCACCAGGATGAGCAGAGACAAAGCTATTCTGCGTAAGAAGTAAGAAATCAGGGTTGGAGACAAGGACAAGGGAACCAGGAAAAAAGGTTGTAAAAAGGGGGCTTAGAACAATTAGGAAGCCAAGTATAAGCCAAGTTGATATGATACAAACAGGAGAGAATAAGTGAAAATGCGGGAGAACAGAAAAGAGAACATTATCCACAAACTTAAAAATAGGGAGATGCAATATTCTATTCTGCAGTCCATACTACAGTCCATGGGGTCGCAAAGAGTCGGACATGACTGAGTGACTGAACTGAACTGAATATTCTACTCAAATTTACTACATGTGTTTTACTCATTCAAGCACTCAGTAAATTCAGTTATACTTCCTGTCTTTGTGTGGGTGGTATTTTGGGGGTAATCAAAGAATGGAGACTTTTTTTTTCATATTTGAGGAATGCAGTAACAGCTGCAACACCTAACAAAAATGGGAGAATTCAAAGGAATCAACTATAGCCAGAGACGACTGGGTAAAATGCCATCCCCACCCCTGCCAAAGAACCCTAAAGTTATTGGAAAAGACCAAGTGGCCCTGATGACATCTTTGTTATATTAATACTTAAGTACTATCTCTTTAATAGCTCTTTAACAAATCTTATACTGAAGATGGGGAAAATCTTTGCTATAATATGGATCTAAGGATAATGCCAGTGGGACAACAGATAGGGCAGGTGTGGGAACAGTGCAGGAAACTAAACTTGCTCTGAAACTTATAATGCTTTCTCACTTTTCTACCAAAACAGATCCCATTGCCTCAATACTGTCTTAAAACTGAGATTGTTCTAAACTATTTCATTCAACAAACTAGTATTCAGGATCGACTTAATGCCAGGGACTAGAGCACTGTATAAACAGTCAAAAGAATCCCTGTACTCATAAGCTTTACCTTCCAATAGCCAGACATTCTAATTCAGTATTCACTACTAATCATCCCAAGTGATAGTGATTCAACCACTGTCTTTTTTTATACATACAGTAAAATCAACACAAGGTTCAATAGGGATTTGCTTAAAATCACCTAAAGACTTTTCAAGAAAGAGTCATCCACTTTAGTTATTGCATTTCAGAAACCACATGCATTTTTCTTAAGGAATGCCCTCCTGAGACTTAGAAGAGCCTTAATCACTGTTCCCACCTCCCTTACAGTTAAAATATTGCCTCTATTTAAGGGTTTTTGTGAGTACTTTTATGGTGAGATGGCAGAAGGTCAATTGGGTATTATTAATTATCTCTTACCTTAACCTAGAATATCATCAAGCCCATCTCCCAGAGATACTGAATCCACTCCTCACTTCTAAAAAATATACTTTTGCTCTTCATTTCAACCCTATCACTTGATCCACCTCAATTCTTCCTGTCATCTTTTTTTTTTTTAAATGGAAAGGACAATACCAGCCATAGAGAGTTGTGGTAATCACACAGAGGAACATAAATCAGATGTCTAGCAATCCAGAACCTAGTTTAAAACAATAAAGCCTGATACTGCTTACAAGAAATTAAGCCTCTCAAATGAAAAGGTGAATTTCCAGGAAATGGTAGTTGGTAGAAATGAAAATAATGAAAAATATACCCGACTCTCTCTGCAACACAATTATTTCTTCCTTCACTTATTTTGCCTGAGAGTGAACAGAAAAGACACAGACAAAAAGGAAAAAAAAATCAGTTTAAAAACAGTTCTGTCTGGGTCAACTGGCCACTGATCTGAGAAGCTCTTAGTGGCATGATGTAAGCATATAAAAGGCCTTGTAAGCATATAAATGTCTAAAATTAGTTAAAAGTTTGAAATTGTTTGCTATGTGAATCATGATGCAAGGACTTGAACAGATTCACAGACCTTGAGCGAAAGAAGAGTAGTGTTCCATACAATGTTTCGTATTCATGGATTTGGAGCTCCAGTGTGAAGGAAAAGAAGTTGTAAATTCCAGTTAGGCTGACCCCAGGGCAGAGGTAAAGAAAGGAATGCAAAATACAGAGGGAAGAAATTGGTAGACAGAAAATCAGAGATAACCAAAAGAACAGAAGGCCTCTATAACAGGCCAATCTCATTCAAATTCAAGAAATTAGAGATTCCAAATGACTGCTGGTATGTATACGTGTGTATGAAAATATATATGCATACATACATATAAATATTTATACACATATACACTAACATAAATGTAAGTGTGTACTCTTGTTTATGCATCCAGGAAATCCCTGTTTGTATATTCAGGAATGCCATAAAGTCATGCTAGTTTGGTTTACCTGTAATCAGATGGACTGGCATCATCTGGATCAACAAACCATTTCCCTTAGGTCAAATCTAACCTGCCATCTGTTTTTGCAAGAATATAACACCAACTTTTGGCTTACATACTGTCTAAGGCTTTTTTATGCTACAAAGCAGAGTAAAATAGTTGCAACAGAGTTTATGGCTCTCAAATTCTAAAACCTGGCTCTTTACAGGAAAAGTCCCTTGCCCCAGGTATCACCCTCCAAACCTCCTGCCTATTAGAGAACATTTACTGAGTGTCAATCATTATTATTTTTTCCCTATTTTTAAAGGCTATTTTCAGAGCAGTTCTAGGTTCATAGCAACATTGAAAGGAAGGTCCAGGTACACCAGTAATCTTTTACATGGTTTTGCCCTTTCCAGAATATCAAGTATTGAAATGATACAGTATGTAGCCTTTTCAGATTGACTCTCATCATCTGGTTAATAGACATTTAAGTTTCCTTAGACATTTAAGTTTCCTTCGTGTTATTTCATGGCTTGATAGATCTTTTTTTTTCCTACCCCTGACTAATATTTTACTATCCAGATGTACCACAGTTTATCCATTCCACTACTAAAAGGACGTCTTCATTGCTTCCAAGTTTTGACAATTATGAATAAACCTGCTGCAAGTACCTGTGCTCAGGCTTTTGGGTTGACATGAGGTCTCGGTTTCTTTAAGGAAATACCAAGGAATATGATCAATGGATTATGTGGTAAGACTATGTATAGTTTTGTAAGAAACCACTAAACTGTCTTCCAAAATGGCTGCTCCATTCTGCATTTCCACTAGCATTGACTGAGAGTTACTATTGCCCCACATCCTTACCAGCACCTGATGGTCTGGTGTTCTGGATTTTGGCCTTTCTAATAGGAGGGTTATGGGATCGTACTGTTGTTTTAATTTGCATTTCCCTAATGGCAAGTTATGTGACAGATTTTTTTAATCCTTGTTATCTGTATGTTTTCTTTGGTGAGGTGCCTCTTAAGGTCTCTGTCTGGCCCTTCTTAAAGTCTGACTGCCTGCTTATTTTTAACATATATGTTCTTTGCATGTTTCGGAAAGCAGTTCTCTCTTAGATGTGTCTTTTGCAAATATTTTCTCTCTGTCTGTGGCTTCTTCTCATTCTCTTGACTTTTCTTCCTTTTTTCCCCTTTGTTGCCTTGTTTTTATCTCCCCATCATGTTCTCTAAAGTAACTATTTCAAACTTTTCATGATTTTGTAAAGTCTATTGATGTTCAAACAATGCTTTGTTTCTCTGCATCTTCACCTTCCTCTTTCTTTCACTTCTATTTTCCTCAAGCATAACCACCCAAGTTTGCCCTGACTTAGCTTCCAGACATCATTATGTTGCCCAAATCCATTCTCATATGCTTCTTTGTCTACCAATATTTTTTATTTTCCCTTCAAAACAACATAAAAATGTTTCTGCCATTCTGTAACTCACCACCCTATTTTCCTTGACCCATGTTTCTAAACTACAAATATTTCTTTAAACATAACCCATATGCCACTGCCTATACTTTATTACCACCCACTTACACTGTAAATTTCTTCAATCTGGCTTTACCTTGCTACTCCATTGAATTTTACTCAGAAGACACCAAGGACTAACTGATTATCAATTTTCTGTTTTCTTCCTCCTTAAGATCTCTTTGGTAGTGGATTTTGTTGTGTCTTTACTGAAATTCTCTTCTGACATGGTTTCTGAGACCTTCTAAAATTTCTACCAGTACCCAAGTAAAACACACTGCTAACTTTTCCTCAAACATATGCTATACTTCCCAGCCAATTTTCATAGTTCTGCTTTCTCTTTTTTGAAATAAACAATGCTTTTATTGTAAGCACAAACTCTATCTACTTCAAGCTGTAATGCAACAAATCAGTCAAATACACGATACCAGTATAAAAGATCCAGGAGGGCAAATATCTTTCTTTTTCCCTGTTGTGTCACCAGTATCAGCTATATATTAAATAATAACTGAAAAAATGTATTTAATATCTTAAAGAAAATTCAGAAATCATCTACTCCATCACTGTTTGACTTTCTCATGCTGATGAAATAACTAACTGGTAAAGGTGGAACATCAAAGCTCATTCCAGGGCTTGTTTCCACACTTTCATGCTGCCTCTATTATTATTACTAAATTGTCATGTAATTGTTTTCTTCTCAAGGTGCCCTTAAAAAAGTGCATGTGTGTTAATTTGATTAAGTCATGTCTGACTCTCTGCAATCCCATGGACTGTAGCCTGCCAGGCTTTTCTGTTTATGGGGATTCTCCACTCAAGAATACTGGAGTGGGTTGCAATGTCCTCCAGGGAATCTTCCCAAACCAGGGATCAAACCCATGTCTTTCATGTCTCCTGTATTGGCAGGCAGGTTGTTTACCACTAGCACCACCTGGGAAGTAATTTACTAAATTAAGAAAATCACCTATTATGATTATCAGAAATTATGAGCTAGTTAATGTATGCTGCCATGTAATTTTACTCTTACATATATGCCTTACCTCCCTGAGATTTGGTTCATGTGATGAGAGTATATAGAAATATAGATATATTTTTCTTAGGAGAGGCTGTATTCATTTTAGAAAATACTGATATAGAACATTCCATCTATATTTTCTGTAATATTTTCCTATAGCATAAGAAAAAAGGTTTCCCAAATGTAATATTACACCTGCAGTAACATATGAAGCTGTCATCTATTCAAAGACTAAACCTTGCTCATTCGGAAGTAAAAAATGAAAAAAAGTCAACTTTAATATTACTTGGAGTCATCTCTTGGCATCATATTCTATAATACCTAATTTTATGAGATCGTAGTGCCTCAAGTATGAGTTCCCACTCTTCCCACTAAAATCTGTTGACAGTTTTTCATATTCAAGACACTATCCTAGGATAGAAATGAGCTTTGTAGCTTGAAGAAGTTTATAGTGTTATAAGAAAGGAGTAATAATATTAAGCAACTGGACTTTCCTTTTCATATGTAAAAACGGTGATAAAATTTCCTGTCTTGCCCACCTCATGGTATTCTTGGAAGAGTTAGATGAGTACTGAAAGCACTCTGTAAAATATGAATAAATATGCAAATTTCAATTATTGTTGTTATGATGAGTACATTATAGCAAATTATCAAAGACCAAAATGTGTTGAGCAATAAGGCCTGGGGCAGATGAGAAGGAAAAATCAATGTGGAGCAGAGAATTAGGAAGATCTAATAAAGAAAGTTGCTTCCATTTCCATCTCACCTCTGTCACCTAAGTCTAGACTTTGAAAATTGCCTATTAATGGTCTACCATCCCCCAGTCTCCTACTTTAAGCTACTATACTACTGCCAGCCCAATTTCTCACTAAGGTCTTCACAATACTTCTGTCAACACCTTTAAACATTTCTATCCTGGAAGAAACAGTTTAAATCCAACTGCTCAGTGTCCCTAACATTCCACTCCAACTAAACTCCTACAGCAATAATTGTCTATATCATTAATTTGGTAATTTATTTTTATTTGTTCCAGCAAAGATTTAATGTGGCTCATTTGGCGATTAATCATGTAATATAATTCCTTGTGGCATCTGTTCTGCTGTTGCATCAAACTGTTACTTACATTTTCCTTTAATTTATACTGTTTCCTTTTAAAACTTATATTTTGGTCTCCCAATCAGACACTAATTGTCATTAAAACCTGATACCATGTCTTAAAGGATAATGCATATGATTTTGCTTCAATTCTACAAATTTATTGACGGACAAGGCTGCAAAGCAGGGTCATTCCTGCTAAAGAGAGATGGATGATAGTTTTTATCTATGAAACACAAAAAATATACATATTACCAATTCTGCTTTGTGCCTTCTAGATTCTTTTTCAAGACTTTCAAGACTAAAGGACTTATTCCCTTTGTTGCTGGAAAGGCTGTCTACTAGCCTTCCCAGTAACTGCCTCTGCTGATGAGTCCTTCCCCCAAAGCACACCTCCTTAGAAAATCAACTTTCTGAAAACTACACAAATAAAAAATTTAGGGGGAAAGTTCTACCTCTAAGGCTAATAGAGAAAATCTAAAGAAGGGGCCACATTGTAAGCTCTTCTATTCCCTTGCCACAAGACTGATATTCAGACTTTCAGGAAAGGTCTGCCTGGGGCAACCCAGTTTGGAGCTGGCTCATTGGAAGCCACAATCTGGGCTGACATCAGAGTTCCCTAGAGCACTGTGGGCCAGAGCTGGTACACAAGAAGTTACCTGCTGGGTGGCATAGAGTAAAGTCAACCCATAACCACTGGGGTGCTGGAGAAATTCTCCAAAAATTGAGGGGAAAAACTCACCGAAGGGCCAGCAGCGTTGGGTTCCTGCAATGCCTATCCCCACATGCATGCTAAGAAGTGTCATATTAAAAACAAAAAGAAAAGATCTAAATAGACTTTTCTCCAAAGAAGACATACACATGTCTTCCCAGGCACATGGAAAAGATACTTAACATCACTGATTGTTAGAGAAATGCAAATCAAAACTACACTGAGTTATCACCTCACACCAATCACAAGAGCCATCATCAAAAACATCTACAAACAGTAAATGCTAGAGAGGGTGTGGAGAAAAGGGAAATATCCTATACTATTGTTGTAAATTTGTATATCCACTGTGGAAAACAGTACGGATGTTCCTTTAAAAACTAAACACAGAGTTACCATATGATGCCGCAATCTCACTCCGGGGTATGTATCTGGAAAAGATGAAAACTCTAACTTGAAAAGATACATGTACCACACTTGTCACTGCAGCATTATTTAAAATAGCCAAGACACGGAAGCAACCTAAGTGCCCATCAACAGACAAATGGATAGAAAAGATGTGGTACATATCACTCACCCATAAAAATGAACGAAATGATGCCATTTGCAACAACACAGATGGACTTAGAGAATATCATACTAAGTGAAATAAGTCAGAAAAACAAATATCATGATATGACATATGTGGACTCTAAAAAACAGTACAAATGAACATGTTTACAAAGCAGAAACAGGCTCACAGACTTAGAACCCAAATTTAGTTATCAAAGGGGAAGGAAGGAGGGATCAATTAGGAGCATGGAATTGACAAATATACACTACCATATATAAAATAAACACTAAGGATTTACCAGGTAGCAGAGGAACTATATTCAATATCTTGTAATCATTTGTAATGGAAAAAATTCAACATATATACATATGACCAATTCACTTTGCTGTACACCCAAACATAACAGTATTGCAAATAAACTATATCTCAATTAAAAAAACAGAAATAGAAGCCCTTTCCTCTGCTCTAACTTACAGTATTCCCCAGTGTCCTCTATTGACAAAATCTAACACTGAGTTGCCTGACAAGGAGAAATGTTTATAGGGTCCAGCTCCAGTATCACAAAATGGGGAGGTGAGGGTGGTGGATTTGGAGCTGATAGATAACAAGCTAATAACTAATGTAGTCTATCACAAGTTTACTTGACATGATAAGAACAATTTGTTAAATGATATAAGAAGGAGCAGCACAAACTAATGAAAAGTACAGTTTTTTTACTTTTTTTTCAAATATACTGTGTTTTAAAAATAAAGAATTATGCCCAAATGCATCCTGAGTATATTCTATAGACAGATAAATACATTTAGTTCTAGATAGGGCTTCCCTAGTGGATCAGATGGTTTAAAAAAAAAAAAACTACCCACAAAGGAGACCCAGGTTCGATCCCTGGGTCAGGAAGATCCCCTGGAGAAGGGAATGACACCCCACTCTAGTATTCTTGCCTGAAGAATTCCATGGACAGAGGAGCCTGGCGGGTTAAGTCAATGAGGTCATAGAGTGATTGGATGACTAACACTTTCACTTTTTCATATGTCTCAAAGCCAGGGAAAAATCAGTCTACCTTTCTGAAGCACTAAAAATATTAACAAGTTATCATGGTCCAGGTTATGGTGACTATTCTCTTCAAGTATGTAAACAAATTCAGTCAGTAAATAAAAAATTCAGTTACCCACAAATCTGAATCCTAAATCTCTGCTTCCAACATACCTTTCTCCTGAGTTCCAGACACATTTAATCTGCTATCTACCAAACATCTTTATTTGGATGTCTTATCAGTACCTCTAGAACTAACATCCAAATCTCAGTCAGATACTTGAAAACAAAAACCAAGCCTGAAGATACTTTGTGCCAATTCCTGGAGTGTAAGTGCTCCCAACATAGCCTCACAAATTTCTGACAATTTAGCAGCCATTAGAACGAGTCCTAAGTACCTGTTCAGTGTCGTTGTGAATCTTCACTATAATATTCAAACCAAAAGCCTTGGTTTCACCTATCATGTCTCCTCCCTCTTCACCACCCACTTCACTGTCTGCATTATATCAGTTCTTCAGCGTTGTTTGTTTCTCCAACCTGTGACTACCTTTGTTCCCACTGCTACCACCTTAACCTAGGACATTTTTGTTTCACTAGGCTAACTGGTATTCTTGCTTCCAGTCTCTCTCTCCCAAGGATTATTTACTGTTGCAAGAATGACCTTTATTTTTTTAGTTGAAATATAATGGACATGTAACATTATATAAGTCTGAAGTGTACAATGCTGTTGATTTCATTTCTTTATTTATTGCAATATGATTATAGCTGAAGTTTTATCTAACACCTTTATCATGTCAGATAATCATAGTTTCTTTTTTGTGGTAAGAAAATTTCAGATGTACTCTCTTGGCAACTTTGAAGTATATAATACAGTTGACTATAATCATCATGCTGTACATTAGATCTCCATTAATTTCTTATTAATATTTATTAATACAAGCTGCAAGTTTGTATCCTTTAAGCCAAGGGTTCCCAACCTCCAGGATGTAATGCCTGATGATCTGAGGTGGAGCTAATGTGATAATAATAAAGTGCACAATAAATGTAATGTAATTGAATCATCCCCAAACCATCCCTCCACCCCCATCTGTGGAAATATTGTCTTCCATGTAGCAGGTCCCTGGTGCCAAAATGTTGGGAGCCACTGTGGTTTAACCAGAATCTCCCTAATTCCCCATATCGCAGCCTCTGGTAACCACCATTCCACACTTTGTTTCTATGAATTCAGGTTTTTTATATTCCACATTTATGTGATATCACACAGTGCTTGTCTTTCCCTCTTTGGCTTTTCTCTCTTAGCAAGATACCCTCAAGGTCCGTCCACGTTGCTGCGCACAGCAGGACTGGTCTTTCAATGCACGTGAATCTGGAGGCTTCCCTCATATTAAAAAAAAAAAAAAAAAAAAAAACTTGTGTGGCTTTTGAAATGGAATATGATGATCTTTGGGCTTCCCTGGTGGCTCAGTCGGTATAGAATCTGCCTGCAATGCGGGAGACCTGGGTTCAATCCCTGGGTTGGGAAGATCCCCTGGAGGAGGGCACGGCAACCCACTCCAGTATTCTTGCCTGGAGAATCCCATGGACAGAGGAGCCTGGCGGGCTGCAGTCTATGGGGCTGCCAAGAGTCAGATAATGACTGAGCGACAAAGCACACACACATGATGATCTTTATGACTCCTGATCAGCTTTCTAACCTCATCTTGCCTTACACCCCAATCCTTTTCCCACTGTGTACCCCAAACCACCTCCTTTTCAGCCACTGAGAACTATTTACAGCTCCAAACATAACTGCTTTCCCTGACTTTCAGGCTTTTACATACACAGCATTTTCTGCTTAGATTGTTTTTTGTTTTTAATGTATACTTTTTTCTATATATTTTTTCTTACCAATGGCCTGATCAATTTTTAATCAATTTTTAAAATTCATAATTTAAAGACTTAGAAATTCATCTACTAATTTCAAAGTGGTACCTATTTACAATCTAATTACTCTTTTATTTTAGCAAAAGTTGCTTAGTCATGTCCGATTCTTTGCGAGTCCATAGATGGTAGACCATGGAATTCTCCAGGCCAGAATACTGGAGTTGGTAACTGTTCCCTTCTCCGGGGATCTTCTCAATCCAGGGATTAAACCCAGGTCTTCTGCACTGTATGTGGATTCTTGATCAGCTGAGTCACCAGGGAAGCCCTTCTATTTTAAGTTGCATGCATATTTTACCCTAACAAAATAGTAAGTTAAGGAAATTTCTACTCTCTTCCATTAAACAAAAACTTGAAAATGCCTATGCACAGGTCTTCCCCCTGACAATACCCTTATACCTGTCTTGTATTTTATTTATATCTTTCTGTTAGCTGCCCCAAAGTTATTTTTAAAGCCATCAATTATTTACATTTGCCTATATGCTCAGCAATTCTTTGCTCACCACTGCTTATGTCTCACATTTTTCTACCCAGTTTCAATTTCTTCTTTCTGAAGTATACTCTTTGGTAGATCAAACAGCATCTTTGCAAAATAGAAACATCTGCAGTCTTTGTTTGCCTGAAAATGTCTTTATTTTAGCCTCAGTGTTCATTACCAATTTAGCAATTTTGAATTAGAATTCTAGTCTGACAATTATTTATTCTCAGCACTTTGAAGATGCCATTCTCTTGTTTTCTAGCCTCCAATGTTGCTTTTAAAATCTCTGTTGTCCAAACCCACTGCAATGTTGTGAAGTGATTGGCCTCCAACTAATAAAAATAAATGAAAAAAAAAAATCTCTGTTGTCCAACTAATTCTAATTCATTTGTTCATTATGTCTAAAATGGATTTATTTGTATGTAATCTGATCAGAACTCACTGTGGATTTCAATCTGGGGATTCATGTATTTCATTAACTCAAAATCCCTCAGTCATTAGCTCCTTAATTATCTCTTCCCTATTCTATCAACTCCTTCTGGAAATCTTATTTCAGATAGATAGATTCTATCATTTCATTCTCCATATCTCTTACTCTCCCATATTTTCTATCTCTTTTTCACTTGTGCCTCATTTGAGGAATCATCCTCAGATCTTTCTTCTTGAGCATGGTTTTGTCTAATTTCCCCTATACCCATCTCTTATGTCTTTAAATTTTAATATCTATAATTTTCATTTCCAGAAAGTGCTACTTCATTTTTTTTCCACTTTGCCTGTTAACTTTTTGTTTTCTCTTTGTTCTTAAAAATTATTGTTAATAACTCCATTTTCCTTTGAATCTCTTTGTTTTAAATATAATAATCCATTCAGCGAATTCTAGAATTATCCTCAACACTGACGAGACAAAGGTAAATAAAACACACAGAGTTTTGTCATCTTTTTGCTTATATCTCTATTTTATGGTCCTTTTCAGATTATCCTTTTATCTCAAGTTCTCATGGATGCAGATGCTCCTATTTGTTATAATTTCAGTTACTCAAAGTGGATGATTTTTGCAGTGGTGGTGAGGAGGGTCACAGAGCTCATCATGAGAGGGGTTTTTTCCTCACTGGGACTCTGTGTACAGAAACTGGGCTGGAAGTGTTCCTTCAGAGTAGTTTTGCATCTGCATTTGATTCTACCAGATATCCAAAGGATTTCGTCATGTAAGGTCAATTTTTATGATACAATGTCCACGTCAAAATTCCTGCACCATGAAAAGAATGAAATTTGTATATCACGTCCTGTATGAAACAAGCTTTGAGCTTTGATTTCTTGTTTTAAAAAATGCTTTTATCCTCTATTTTATTTGTTTTGTTTTCCACTCAGAGCCTTGGACAGAGCTATGTCTCCTACTTCTTTCTGTGATTGCACAGGTAGAGATTTTAGTTCCTAGTCTATGGAAGATTTAGCCCTTCCAAGAGTTTAGCTTTATGCAGAGATCTCAGTTTTAAATTCATGAACTGACCTGACCAATTGTTTCCTATTCCAGATTTTGAATTAAAACCCAAGTACCTGATTGTTGGGGCCTAGCATTAGCACTAAAGTCTTAAACCCAACCCTAAAACCTTCACTGCATTATCACAGCAACTCACATTGTTATTAGTTTAGGTGTCCTTTTTGTCCCCCCTTGATATTATTAGAAAACAAAAACCAGATTTATCCTTTTGCTTGAAAGTTATTTATCATTTTCTGTCTACCACATGAATGGGGCATTTGCACTCTCTGCCTGGAGCACCCAATTCGCTAGGTACTCAATACCAGACAGCACTGTACATGTTCTCACTACAAGCAGGGCTTGTGTGAGTGCTCAGTTGTGCCTCTTTGTGACCCTATGGACTGCAGCCCACAAGACTCCTCTGTCCATGGGATTCTCCAGGCAAGAATACTGGAGTGGGCTGCATTTCATTCTCCAAAGGAATTTCCTGACTCAGGGATTGAACCCATATCTACTGTGTCTCCTGCATTGGCAGGCAGATTCTTAACCACTGAACCACCTGGAGACTATCCTATGAGTATCTTATGTAATATTTACCTTATTATATTGTCTGTCTCTTTACTTGAATTGTGTCCTCTTTCATGAGTTGCATGAGATTAGGATACATACGTCATTCATCATTATGTGATAGCATAGTGCCTGGAACACAGTAGACACTATTTGTTGAATGATTAAATAATTGAATATATAAATGCATGAATTCATTTTATCATAGTGGATGAGGAGATTCACATTTTTACACATTCAACATACATACATATATAAACACACACAGTTTTGACATTTTTAAATTAATTTTATTAAAAAAAAACTGTGTTTGAGTCTAAATAAACACAGAGCCCTATAATCAACAAATTATTTTAAAATGTGATGGCAGTTATGGAATAAATTTCTGAAATTCAAAGATCTTACTAATTTATTAATGCTGATTATTTTTGGAAAAATCTCCATTTTTTTCCTATTATAATCATGCCTAAGGATTATCAGGATGTTACTATAAGCCTGTTAAATTAGTTATGTAGATGAGAAATAGGTAATTATAATGGAGGGTTTTTCTGTTTCACTTTTCAAATGAAAAAGATCCTTATTAGAGCTTAGGAAAATGAAAAATGCTGGTTTACTGATCATACTCCTTTTTCACATAGTAAGCTCCCCATCTACTGAAATTTGGGGCATGTAACTTATTATATAAAAGTCAAGCCCCATGGTCTTGCATTTTTGCAACTTCTGACACATATGTGCATGTGTTTCTAAATAGTTACTGCATTAAACATCTTTGAATACCCTGTCAAATGGTCCATAATGTCAATTCCCTTTCTCTTTGTGTCTTCCAAGTAACATTGCTATAACTTTACCTGATTATGTTGATTTTGAATTTTTTTCTGCTATCTTCTTTAAAACTATTATAAAATTTTAAACAACAGTGCAGCAGAGAAGCAGCTAGGAATAGCTTTGACACTGATTCACTTGACAAAGAGGAATTATTCCTCTCTTTGACTTTGTCTGGATTTTGCTCCTCAAGCAGTTTCCTATATCTGGATTTATTATGACATGTTTTAAATGTTAGTTTTGCTACTATCTCCTGATGTTAAGAAAATATTTTCTGATGTTGAGCAAAGCAGCAGACTTCGTTAGTATCCTTATTTAGAAAAAAAAAAAAAGTGCTGTGAAATTACATTAACGTAGACTGTTTTTATTTGAAAACTTGAGAAGTATGGGTTGCCTTATAGAAAAGCCTTCATCTAGAGAAAGAGAAACAAATCCTACTAATGCCAGAAAATAGTTTGAATTATATTTGAGTAGATGGGAAAAACCACCGAGAGAAGTTCAATTTATTTTCATATTGCATTTAAGTGCCCTGCTTTGCATCACCAAGTTCAAGAAAGCAAAAACATGTATTACAAATGAAGGAGAATTAAGATATTCCTCTACATTATAAATAAAGATTTATGTCAAAATTTTACAATATTTTATATTTTTTTCTTTAAGACAAAATTTGGAAAATACAACAGGCATTCAAAAAAGATCCATTTATCATTGCCTTTATGCCTATAATAACATCAAATTCAGCTATCATGCCAATATTCAATGACAGATGGTATATGATATAAAGAAATCTAGTTATATACATCTACATCATATAAAAATCTGCCATATAAAAAGACTTTTGCTCATATTAAAGCTACTTCTAATTTTCTCTGCCAGAGTAAGCAATTTAATACGCAGCATGTTTGATGAGAGCAATTAAATTCTCATCTTTCTAGGATGGTAGCATCTTTCATGGATGAGACATACAACATCAAACAAAAGAACCAAATGAAATGCAAGGAGAAAAAATTCCAGTTGCGTAAGTTTTCACTAAGCTAGTTTTTTTTTTCTGTCTCCAGCTGTCCAAATAAACAATGGTCTACTTTATGATAATACTATTCTACATGGAAAACACACAAATAATATCTAGCAAAAAATCATAGGTTCTTTTCATTGCTATAGAGATCCTTGAAAGACATCTAGGAAGTCCACTTCATTTGGTACATCACAGTTCAGAAGAAGAAGCTGATGATGAGAGGGCAAATTGTTTGTGTAAGGCCATTTGACTTGCAAGGATCAGCAATGCACTCAGTTGATTATAAATAATAGGTCACAAGAAGCATCTATGATGTAATAAGGCAGAAAAGACATCTTTCTTACAGGAATCCAAGAAAAGACATTTTATTCATCCATTTTTAGAATCCAGTATAAGTGATAACATTGAGTATTTGTGATTTTCTGTCTTCTCTCACTAAGCATAATACCCTCTAGGTCCATCCACGTCACTGCCAATGGCAGAATTTGATTCTTTTTTATGGCTGGGTAATACTCCATTGTATGTGTATATACATACTACATCTTCTTTATCCACTAATCCGTTGATGGACACTTAGGTTGATTCCATCTTGGCTATTGTAAATAATGAGTCTATGAACACTGGGGTGCACATATGTTATTTAATTAGCATTCTCATTTCTTTCCAGATATATACCCAAGAGCGGAACTGCTGGATCATAAGATAGTTCTATTTTAGTTTTTGAGGAAACTCCATACTGTTTTACACAATGACTGTACCAGTTTACATTCTTACAGTGTACTAAGGCTCCCTTTTCTCCACATCCTTGTCAGGGTATATGAAGAAGAATCTCCTACACAAAACTGACATCTCCCACTCCCTTGATGTGTATATTAGACACTTCTCAAACTGAAAAACATACTATTCTCTCCATATAATCTACCCTTCCCATTGCTGTATCGATTTGTTCATGTCATTCTTTCTGTTTTAGTAATCCTTTAATACCCATCTCATCTCTTCTAGCTGAAATCCTGCTACATATTAAGGGCCCATTACATATTAAAGGACAATTTCTTTAAAAAGCCCATCCTATTCCCCTTAGCATTTTAATTCTATTTTTTATGCCCCTGTATTGTTTTATACTGTGGATATTTGTATGCTTTGTTTCTCAACTTTGATTTTAAGTTTCTTGAAGGTATGGAGTGTTTTTATCTTCTCTTTATTCTAAGCAGCACCTAATCCAATGCTGTATGTTTAGTGTTCAGAAAATTCTCACAGAATAAGTTAACTCAATCAGTCAACAAGTATTGGTGACATGCCCAGTATGCCCTGGGCAGTACTGTAAGCTCTTAAGATAAAGCAGTGAACAAAAACAAAAAGGCAGAGATCCCTGCTCTCTTGGAAGTTACATTCTGCTGGAGGAAAAAATAAGTGTACAAGGAAAATATACACTATGTGAAAGGGTAGGGATTGTTATGAGGGAAAAGAAAACAGGGAAGAAAAATCTGCAGTGCTAGGAGCTAGCTGGTAATTTTAGCAGACGATCCGGGAGCTGCTGACTGAGGTGACATGGTGCACAGACCTCGGAGCGGTCCCAAGAGGGAGCCACCCAACTGCCTGAGAAAGAGCGCCAGGGAGAGGAGACAGAGACGGCAGAGGGCAAACGCGCGCAGGCTGCAGCATGTCTGGCAAGTCCAAAAAGAACAAGGTCATGGAAGTCGAAGGAGGGAAGGAGAAAGGAGTCATTGCCGAGGTCAGAGAAGTCATGGAGGGGACGGATGCTAAGGTAGGGCCTTAGAGGTGCTTGTAGGGAATTTTGTTTTTTCCCAGCAGACTAATACTCTGATTTTACTTACACTTTGGAAAAATTATTATGTTGTGTTCAGAAGAAACTGAATGGGGGCAACAGTAGATATAGGGGGCCTAGTAGGAGCCTCTTAAAACCGTTCAGTTCAGTTCAGTCGCTCAGCTGTCGCCAAATCTTTGCGATCCCCTGGACTGCAGCACGCCAGGCCTCCCTGTCCATCACCAACTCCTGGAGTTTACTCAAACTCATGTCCATTGAATCGGTGATACCATCCGACCATCTCATCCTCTGTCATCCCCTTCTCCTCCCGCCTTCAATCTTCCCCAGCACCAGGGTCTTTTCCAATGAGTCAGTTCTTTGCATCAGGTGGCCAAAGTATTGGAGTTTCAGCTTCATTCCTTCCAATGACTATTCAGGACTGATCTCCTTTAGGATGGACTGGTTGGATCTCCTTGCAGTCCCAGGGACTCTCAAGAGTCTTCTCCAACACCACAGTTCAAAAGCATCAATTCTTCTGTGCTGAGGTTTCTTTATAGTCCAACTCTCACATCCATACATGACTATTGGAAAAACCATAGCCTTGACTAGACAGACCTTTGTTGGCAAAGTAATGTCTCTACTTTTTAATATGCTATCTAGGTTGGTCATAATTTTCTTCCAAGGAGTAAGCATCTTTTAATTTCATGGCTTCAGTCACCATCTGCAGTGATTTGGGAGCCCAAAAAAATAAAGTCTCAGTTTCCCCATCTAGTTGCTATGAAGTGATGGGACCAGATGTCATGATCTTAGTTTTCTGAATGTTGAGTTTTAAGCCAACTTTTTCCCAATTTGGAACCAGTGTGCTGTTCCATGTCCAGTTCTAACTATTGCTTCTTGCCCTGCATACAGATTCCTCTTATAATAATCAAGGTCAAAGATGGTGATGGGCATGGACCAGGAAATAGTGGTAGAGATGGTGAGAAGAGGTCAGGTTTTGGATATAATTTGAATGTACAGCTGACAGATTTGGCTGGTAGATCACATGTGGGCCTAAGGGAAAAAGAAGATTTAAAAACCACTTTCAAACTTTCGGCCCTGTACAACCGGGAGGATGGAGTCACTATTTGGTTAATCAGGGAAGGTGACAAAATAAGACGTTACAGGGGGATAAAATCAGGAGTTGTTTGAAATGACATGTAGAAAGTTAAGCATAAGAATCTACAATTTGGAGGAGAAATCTATAAATTGAGATTTGAATTTTGGAGACATTAGATTTATAGTATTTAAAGTCACAGGTATTAGATAAGATAACCTGAGAGAAGAGTGTAGAAAAGGAAGTGAAAGCTAAGGACTGGGAATACTGGTGCCTTCCAAAACATGAAGTTACTTCTTTCATTTAACACTCTGCATCACACTAACATGAATCACAAGCTGGAATCAAGACTGCTGGGAGAAATATCAAATCCTCAGATATGCAGATGATACCACTCTAATGGCAGAAGGTGAAGAGGAACTAGGGAGCCTCTTGATGATGGTGAAAAAAGAGAGTAAAAAATCTGGCATAAAATTCAACATTCAAAAAAAAATTAACATCATGGCATCTAGTCCCATCACTTCATAGCCAATAGAAGGGGAAAAAATGAATACAGTGACAGATTTTATTTTCCTGAGCTCCAAAATCACTGAAGATGGTGACTGTAGCCAAAAAATAAAAGACAGTGTATTAAAAAAGCAGAGATATCACTTTACTGACAAAAGTCCATATAGTCAAAGCTATGGACTTTGTAGTCATGTACAGATAGCTCAATCTAGCTGAGCTTCCCTTGTAGCTCAGTTGGTAAATAATCTGCCTGCAATGCAGGAGACCCGTATTTGATTCCTGGGTTGGGAAGATTCCCTGGAGAAGGAAATGGCAACCCACTCCAGTATTCTTGCCTGGAGAATCCCACGGACAGAGGAACCTGGAGGGCTACAGTCCATGGGGTTGCAAGAGTCGGACATGACTTAGCAACTAAACTACTACTACTACAGATATGAGAGTGGGACCATAAAGAAGGCTGAGCACCAAAGAACCGATGCTTTTGAACTGTGGTGCTAGAGAAGATTCTTGAAAGTCCCTTGGACAGCAAGGAGATCAGTCAATCCTAAAGGAAATCAACCCTGAATATTCATTGGAAGGACTGATGCTGAAGCTAAAGCTTCAATACTTTGGCCACCTGATGCGAAGAACCGACTCACTGGTAAAGACCCTGACGCTGGGGAAGATGAAGGCAGGAGGAGAAGGGGACAACATAGGATGTGATGGTTGGAAGGCATCACCAATTCGACGGGCATGAGTTTAAGCAAACTCCAGGAGATAGTGAAGGACAGGGAAGCCTAGCATGCTTCTGTCCATGGGTTCACAAAGAGCTGGGCACAACTAAGTGACTGAAGAATGAACAACTATCATGCTAGCTTCTATTAAGGTGCCCGATGACAGATGAGGAAAACAAAGCTCGTGGAATTTAGAAGCCTGCAGTTTAACTGTATTTTCTACACTGTAAATGGTAGGAGTTGTCATTTGAACCTGTGTGATCTGGCTTCAAAATTGCTCTTACTCATTATTTTATTTTGTATCTCAATGAATATAATCCATATGTTGCCTGATACACAGTTATAGTCAGTAAATATTCACTGAACGTGAATGTGGTATATCAGTAACAATTTTGTTCCAAAACGAGAAACAAGTCTTCATCAAGTAACTTTTAAGCAGCTTGGAAAAACATCCAAGAAGCCAAAGATGAATTTTCGCATGGGGAAGGTGGGAAGGCCCAGCAGGTAATTTAGACCAGTTACAGTTAGAGTGGCCACAGCTGTTCTCTTTCTGCTCCCTGCTCTAAGATTACCAAGCAAAATCCTCCAGCTTCTGAAGCAGTCCAAACACAGAACCAGATACTTAACACCAATTTTCTTGTTCAAATGCCCCATACGCCAGACTCTGATGAGCTCTTTTGGCATCAGCACACAAACCAATTCATGATGGTTTGGTTTCTGGCTTATCACATTCTATAATACAGCACAGACTCAAACAAAATGAAATACTACAGTACCAAAGCTATTCTGATCTCCTCATTTTAGACAATAAAGTAAAAAATGTATAGGCAGAGTTCAGATTTAACTTGCTGCTGCAGGATGGTTCCCAGCATATCTTCAATTAATACACAGGGCACATATTTCAGTTCTCTCAAGTCCTCCAGCTTGTTTCTTCTAAATTAGGCAAACTTTTATATAAGCCTGGGACTTCCCAGGTGGCAAAATGGTAAGGAATCCGCCTGCCAGTGCAGGAGATGCGCATACATGGGCGAGGTCCCTGGTTCGGAAAGATCCCCTACAAAAGGAAATGGCAAGCCACTACAGTATTCTTGCTTGGAAAGTAGGACAGAAGAGTCTGAAGCCTGGTGGGCTACAGTCCATGGGGTCGCAGAGTCAGACACAACTAAGCACATGGGCAATGCCATAACAGTGGATTTGTAAGTCAGTGGAACACAATACAGAGTCCAGAAATAGACCCACACATATCTGGTCTTTATATCTTATATAAGCCAAGGAAAAACAAAAAGAGGGAAAGGAGACTATTTAATGTTGTGGAGAAATGAACCAGTGTATCCCTTGGCCGTAGTGAAATGCACTGTTGGATAAAAAACAGGTCCCAGTCTATCTTTTTAGGGAGTACCTGAGGTGAAGAGTTGGATTTAGAGATGTCATTCATCCATACTACATGAACAAGTTGTCAGCTACAGCAAGTCAAGTTCATGATCAAGACTTAGACCTTTTGTAACTGTTCCCACTCTAGCTATATATCCCAGCCCACACATTGAAGCTTTCTGTCCATTCATCACATTAATGGTAGCTTTCCTAAGGTCCTTCTCTCTCTAGGCTGCTTCATGACAAGCAAGAGATTATATATATTACATTGACTTATTTCTTTCTAGGACAAAATGAGATCTAATTAACACTTTACTAACTTCATTATCATACAGCAGGAAACAAAGTTTAATAAATCATCCATTCTTCAAATCAGTTATATTGACCTATGGTTTTAATTCACAATACAACTTAAGACAGACTCACTCACATGTACCCTAAATAGCCAAGGCTTCTGTTTTACTGCATGTTTTTATATAACATTTGGTTTTCTTTTGTGATTTGAATCTTTATTTAGGTTTAGTTAAAGGCTCATCGAGTTATTATATATGTTCTAATTTGAGGTTCACTTGTGGATTATCACTTGGACTGCAATGATCAAACCAATCAATCCTCAGGGAAATCAGTCCTAAATATTCATTGGAAGGACTGATGCTGAAGCTGAAACTCCAATACTTTGGCCACCTAGTGCGAAGAACTGACTTCTTGGAAAAGACCCTGGTGCTGGGAAAGATTGAAGGCAGGAGGAGAAGGGGACGACAGAGGATAAGATGGTTGGATGGCAACACCGACTCAATGGACATGAGTTTGAACAAGCTCCGGGAGTTGGTGATGGACAGGGAAGCCTAGCATGCTGCAGTCCATGGGGTCACAAAGAGTCAGACAATGACTGAGCAACTGAACTGAACTGTGGATTTTTCTCTTATTTAAAAGGAAAATTATGCTTTCTGTGAATATGTGGATTACTTGGAATATTATTTGATTAATATTTATGATTTAAAAAAAAAAATATTTATGATTTGGAGACTGTTTTCATAAAAAATGTTATGCTATTAAAAGCATACAATATCATGTTACTTGCTATCATTTATATAGTTTTAATGACATATTGCTGACCTATGAAACTAAGCACATCAATTTAATTAAAGCTATTTCTTTACAGTGCAAAACAGCCAATTAAATAGCTTCCTTTAAGAACTCCTTGAATCAGATGCAAAGTTACATTTAGCCTCATGTTTCTTTTCTTATTTAACCGTATGTAACCAAGCAAACAAAATCTAATCAGCAACCTATTACTTGATTTTTAATGACACCTTTAAAACACTTATATTTTAATCCTAAACATCATTGTAAAGACATTTCTTAAGCAAGGCTGAAATTCTAGTCATTTGCTTCTAAAAACAAGCTGATTAGACTGTCAGATATAAAAACAGGATGTGCTCATTGTATATTTATAGAATGTAGTTTTTTTTTCATATATCAGAAAGAGATTTTTTTGAAATGACTCTTGTTTGTGACTCTCTAGTACTATACCTGCCCAACAAAACTCTTAGGAAAAAGCCAAACTTAAAAAGAAACAAGCAGCCAAAGATTTTAAATTCAGGTACTCTAAATATGAGGGCTTCCCAGGTGACTCAGAGTAAAGAAGCCGCCTGCAATGTAGGAGCTGCGGGAGACGCGGGTTCGATCCCTAGGTGGGAGAGATCCGCTGGTGGAGGGCATCGCAACCCATTCCAGTATTCTTGCCTGGAGAATTCCATGCACAGAGGAGCCTGTGGGCTACAGTCCTTAGGATAGGGAAGAGTCAGACACGACTGCAGTGACGAAGCACACACTCTATATTAGGCAGCAATCCTCCTCATTTGCACAGTAAAATAATATATAAATGCTATTTTCCTTAAATACCTTGTATTTCTCTTATGTCCTGGTAGGAAAATAGCAAAAGAGATTAATTTAGCATTAGAAAGTGAAAGTGTTAGTCGCTCAGTGGTGTCTGACTCTCTGGAGACCCCATGGACTATAGCTCACCAGGCTCCTCTGTCCGTGGGATTCTCCAGGCAAGAATACTGGAGTGGGTTGCCATTGCATTCTCCAGGGGATATTCCTGACCCAGGGATAGAACCCAGATCTCTTGAATTGCAGGCAGATTCTTAACCATATGAGCTACCAGCGAAGTTAACATAAAAATTAATTTCCGTGCATTACATGACAGGTATCTGCCCAATGTGTATCACCCTGGAGATAATCAAAATCTTGATAAACGTGTCAATTTCCTACACACAAATACCAGGGGTGAAGCATACTTACCCAAGATAAATAATTCCTCTAGGCAAAAAAAAGAGGCAAAAGCGGTGATTAATTATAATTCATACTGATCCTAGCAGAATATCAGGTTTAGATGTCTTAACAATTATCACTGCATAATAAACATTACAAATGCTACCACGATTACAGTGATAACTGAAGATTTCCTACAGATTACAAGTTCCTTCAGGTTAACAAAATTTAGAGCAAGAAGCATGGTTTGAGGTACTCCCTAGAATTAGCGATTCCCTTGTAAATGCTGCCAATGCCTACTGGCATCACCAGTACAAAGAGGTGTTTTTTTATTCTTTATCAGTGGTAACTGAGCACCTTGGAGTGCATGTGTGGATATTTGACATGCTCAACAAACCACCCATGTTTATTATTCTGTAATTTGCCTTACTAAAGCACAAATTTTAGATTCAAATACCCTGGTTATTTAGCAGAATGACAACTGTTTACTAGTTAGCCTTTCCAGACAAATCTCTAGATTGAAAGCAGAGGGGGAGGAAACAGAAATTCTGACATAGATTACACAGAAAGGGAGCCTTTAATGCCAGGTGAGGGCATGAAATGAAAGTGATAATGAAAGGACACAAACTAGACTACAGATGTTAATTTAAGACAATATAATGCAAAATGTGGCCAGCTGCAAAAGCCCATAATCAATCTCTTGCTTTACTGTGTGACGATTATAAAGCCAGAGCTTAATGGTTTTAATAAAAACAAAAACAAAATTACTGTGTCTTTGAGAAAGCCTCAGAAATAAGTTCAATTAATGGAATTAAGGAACAGAATACTGTTTATATTTTCTACATGAAATCATTATTTAACTAAAAGCAAACCAACCAAAAGGAAGAAAAAAAAGCTACATACTGGTATGTTTCTTCTCAGATTACCAACAAAATAAAGACCTACTTACTAATATGGAATGGTTACTTCCCAAATGTGCCAAAATTCCTGAGTGGAAATAATATACAGCCTATGAACTTACAGTATGATCATTTATGTTTTATACTACTGTGCACATTTACTTTTATTTAATTGAAACTTTTTTTAGATATTGTCTAATTTTTTTCATCTGTATTTAATTAAAAGCCTGGTCTGCTAACAAAAAACTTAGAAAAGTATTACACACATATATACTGAATTAACCTAAGATTATCTAGTATAATATTGTGTTGTCACCATCTATAATGAGAGAACTTAATTGGTTGAGGCTTAGGGACAATTTCTTTGTGCTCTCTCTTATCTTTGAAAATAATAAAAATATTGTAACATATATTGCATGTAAGAAATAATAAAATTATTCTAAAATATGAATAAATTGTGTGATAATATTAACTAATGACAGGTGCAACATATTTGTTTTTGAAAAGTCAACTCTTCATATTACAGAGGTATTTATTTCAATATTATTTCCCCCAGCATATAATAAAGAACATCATTTTCAAGAAATTAATATAGGAACTGTTTGTTAAAGATAAACATATCCTAAATGACATATCTGAAATCCTCATGTTAGCTAATTTAGTAGCTGTTTGGAATATTAATAGCATTTAATATGATTATCTGATGTACAATTACATCTTAGATTATAATTTTTTAATTTAATCTTAAACTTGGCATTCTAGCTTCACATTTTTCTCCACTGAAACACCCAGTAAACCAGGTTTTGTAGCACAAGACTAGCAGTGTGCTTTGTATTGTTTTTACAGAAGTAAGCCCTGCACTGCCATGGAACCAGGCAGTTCTAAAATATGGTGATTAAGATTTAATCAAACTGGTTTTAGAAAAGTCAGGGGAACCAGAGATCAAATTGTGATTGCAGCCATGAAATTAAAAAATGCTTACTCCTTGGAAGGAAAGTTATGACCAACCTAGACAGCATATTAAAGAGCAGAGACATTACTTTGCCAACAAAGGTCTGTTTAGTCAAGGCTATGGTTTTTCCAGCGGTCATGTATGGATGTGAGAGTTGGACTATAAAGAAAGCTGAGCACCAAAAAATTGATGCTTTTGAAGTGTGGTGGTGGAGAAGACTCTTAAGGGTCCCTTGGACTGCAAAAAGATCCTACTGGTCCATTCTAAAGGAGATAAGTCCTGGGTGCTCATTGGAAGGACTGATGCTGAAGCTGAAACTACAATACTTTGCCCACCTGATGCGAAGAGGTGACTCATTTGAAAAGACCCTGATGCTGGGAAAGACTGAAGGCAGGAGGAGAAGGGGACGACAGAGGATGAGATGGTTGGATGGCATCACCGACTCAATGGACATGAGTTTGGGTGGGCTCTGGGTGTTGGTGATGGACAGGGAGGCCTGGTGTGCTGCAGCTCATGGGGTCACAAAGAGTTGGACATGACTGAGCGACTGAACTGAACCAAACTGAAGATTTAATAATGACAATGAAACACTTCAAGTACATACTGCCTACTTTCCAATTCTTCATTCTTCTGCCACTGTGTAATGTTTCTGTCCAAAAATTTCGCATGGAACTCTTTACATTAGAACTTATCAGAAATATACATATATTTTAACAGCTTATTCATACCACAGTTGCCCCGACTAGATTTAAAACACATCTTTGCTGTTATTAAATCTGCAGTTACTTTTTATTACCCCTTTATTTTTTAATAAATGGTTTCCATAACATCTATTATTCATCCTCAAAAATAATATTCCCTTTCAATTTATGTTCTATGATATAGTTTTATACATACTAACAGGAATAATCAAAACCTAAACTCCTTTCACAGTACAAACTAAAAATTCCAGTGTATTACAGAGAAAAAAACACAGCATGATGGGAACTGCCTATAAGTTACATGACTTTCTTTAGAGGAAGAAACTAACTTCAGAGTCCAGTAAGAGTAACTTTATTGGCAAAATACTTTTATAACTTAAAAGACATTCTTCTAGAGCCACCTTTTAAACTCTACCAAGGCAGGAAGCAGAAGGACATTCCTTAGCTTTTGTAGTTTCCTAATTCTCAATTTAAATTTGATAAATGCTGTTTATTTGTATTGAAATGTTATTTGAATTTTTGCCCTGTCCCACAAAGTTTAAAATGATCTATAATAAAGGAACACCCTGAAAAAAGATACATATATAAAATGTAGAAGTCAGGTCTGGCAAAAATACCTCCACCACAAGGTTATCACACATTATGGCATAAAGTGCCAGGCACTGTGCTAAGCTCTAGAGATTAGACATAAATAAAACTAAATCTGCAATTTACTCATGTGTGGGTGAAAAATGATAGAAATACTCTAAAAGGAAAAGAAATGGATCACGGAACTAAGTGAGTACTAGAGCTGATTCTCAGCACAATTATTAAAGAGGGATATTCATCTTCAGAATCGTGGCTTCTTTCAACAGTCAGCTCTTTCCTTGAACTGTCTTTGTCCCCATCAAGTTTAAAATGTACACATGTTCTACAGAAGAGAATTAGAACAAATTTTGAGGTCTTCCTACTCTCTTCATGCCATAAGCCTTTAGTAGACAAGACTTCCACCACTCTCACCAGAGCAGGACCACCACCACACGTTAATCACTAACTCAAATGATTCTAAAAGAAGAAACTGAGGCCAAGTAGAAGGACACAGTTGCTACAGTAGAAAATAACACCGATTCTTTGGGACAGACTACATCTTGCAAAAAATTTTTAAATGCATTAAATAGAATCTCGACGTTCATTTATGCTTGAGTGACTCTAAAGGGAACACATATCTATAAGAGGTTTTAATTACTAAGCAAAAAATAAAACAACTAACCTTGGCCTCCTCATACTACTATACTACCATCTCCTATTCTACTATTTAATCATAAAATGAATTCAGCTTCAGTTTAATTTTAATGTTTAAAATGTTTATGCCATATTATATTATGAATACTTAAAGTAAAATATTGGCTACAACAAAACTATGGATATCAGAATGGTTTCAAGCTCCTTATGGTAGAAGAGAGAGGGGTGGTATGGGTATGGGGTGGCAGGGGAAGAAATATATATTTCCAGAGCTAAAAACAAGAAAAATAAAATCACTGAACAAACCATTTGCTATACTATCCAAGAAAAAAAAAAAAGAGAGAGAGGACTCAAATTTTAAAAAAAATTAATAAGGAGGCATTACAACTGATACCACACAAATACAAAGGATTGTAAGATACTAATATAAATAATCATAGAATTCTCCAGGCCAGAATACTGGAGTGGATAGCCTTTCCCTTCTCCAGGGGATCTTCCTAACCCAGGGATTGAACCCAGGTCTCCTGCATTGCAGGCAGATTCTTTACCAGCTGAACCACCAGGGAAGCCCAATATAAACAATTATATGCCAAGAAATTGGACAACCTAGAGAAACAGATAAATTCTTAGAAATATACAATTCATTAAGCCTGAATTGCAAGGAAATACAACACCTGAACACACCAGTTGTTAGTAAGGAGATTAAATCAGTAATCAAAACCTCCCAATGAAGAAAAGTCCAGAAATAGATGGCTTTCCTGGTGAATTCTACCTAACATTTAAAGAAGAATGAATGCCAGTCTTCAAGCTTTTCCAAAAAATATAAGAGGTAGGGAAATTCCTGAACTAATTTTACAAGGCCTGCAACACCCTCGTGCCAAAACCAGATAAGAACACTACCAGAAGAGAAAATTACAGGTCAGTATTCCTGATGAACACAGATGCAAAAATCCTCAGCAGAATATAAGCAAACTAGTACAACTGTACATTAAACGGATCATACAATATTATCAAGTGGGATTTATCCTAGGGATCCAAGGACAGTTCAAAATATACAAACCACTGTGGCACACCACATTAACAAAATGAAAGATAAAAATAATATAATTATCTCAATAATACAGAAAAAACACTTGACAAAACTCAACATTTTTCATGATAAAAACTCAACAAACTAGGTATAGAGGGAATGTCTGTCAAATGATAAAGGCTATATATGCAAGCCCACAGCTCATATTAAACTCAACAGTGAAAAGCTGAAAGCATTTCCTCTGAGATCAGGAATAAGACAAGGATACTCTTGCCATTTTTATTAAATATAGTATTAGAAGTCCTAGTTATAGTAATCAGACAAAAAAATAAATAAAGTAAAGGGAAACCAAACTGGAAAGGAAGAAGTAAAACTTAGTTTGCAGATGTCATGATGTTATATGCAGAAAATCTTAAAGATGCCACCAAAAAACTGTTAGGACTAATAAACAAACACAGGAAAGCTTCAGGATACAAGATTAATATACAAACATCAGTTGTACTTATATATACTAACAAACTATGAGGAAGGGAAATTAAGAAAACAATCCTATTTACAATTACATCAAAAAGAATAAAATACTTAGAAATTAATCTAAGAGGTGAAAGATCTTTAAACTGAAAAGTATAAGATATTCATAAAAAATCTGAAGACAAATAAAATGGAAAGATATTCTATGCTCATGAATTGGAAGAACTAATATTGTTGAAAGGTTGATATTTCAAAGCACTGGACAAATTCAATGCATACCCATTAAAATTCCAAAGGCATTTTTCATGGAAATAGAAAAACACAGTCCTAAAATTTATATGGAACCATAAAAGACCTTGAATAGCCAAAGCAATTATAGGAAAGAAGAACAAAGCTATAGGCATTTCAGCCTGTTGATTTCTAACTATACTACAAAGCTTTACTAATCAAAACAGTATGATACTGGCATAAAAACAGATATATAGATTAATGCAATAGAATAGAGATCCCAATAATGAATCTACACATATTTGGTCAATTAATTTATAATAAAGGAGTCAATAACATGCAAACGGAAAAGGACAGCCTCTTCAAAAAATGGTGCTGGGAAAACTGGATACACATGCAAAAGAATGAAATTGGACCCCTATTTCACACCACACAGAAGAATCAACTCAAAATGGATGAAAGACTTTCAAAGTAAGACAGTAAGTGGCAGCAGAAAATAAGGAAAAGACAGTAGCAGACTTTCAAACATCCAAGTGTAACTTTCCATCTTCATTTATTCTGACATGTCCTTCTCTAATTCTCACATTGCTATTTATAGAACATCATCATAGTTTGTCTAGTATTTATTACATACCAGTAAGTGAGTTTAAGTGATTTATACAGATCATCTCATTTATTCCTTATGCCTGCTTTACGAGGTTGACATTATTACTCTAAGATCATCATTCAGAAGACCAAATTTTGCAGAGGTGAAATAAGCTTTCTTAAATCACAACAGATTATGGAAGTGAAAGTCTCAGATTCAAACTCAAATCTATGTGTTTCAAAGGACTCTGTTCTGAATCGCTAAACGATATTCAATGACTGAGGGAGAACATAATTAAGCTGTTTCTGCAAGTCTCAGGCATTGGATCCATTTGGCTACATTTTCCACTGCATCTGTATCACTACCTGTAACTGAAGTTTTATTACTTCACAATAAAGTTCATGAAGATTATTCTGAATCAAGAAGAAATGTTTGCCTCAAGCTCAGTATACTATTTATTTAAGAAGGCAAGAAAGAAAGTAATTCAAAAAGATTTCCAACAAGGATGTTTAAAATAAGTATATCCAGGCTTAGTGGGTTAATCTTAGTTATTTAAGAATTTACTCGTCTTTCTAGAGCTATTCCTTCTGAATGGATATATTCAGTTGAAGATTTATTCTAACACTTTTTAAAGATAAGCAGTGTTTTGTTTAAATACATAAATATTTGATGATTCTTTGGACAGAAATGTCAGCATACACAGAATATGAAGAATTCACTGGAATATCCGACCTATTATTTGGGTAACAATACGGGATAGAGTAAGACGGCACATATAAAGATTATATCATTGCAGATATGCTTCACTATATCATCTACAAACACACTGTGTGTGTATGTATTTAGCTACTCAGTTGTGTCCAACTCTTTGTGACACTTTGGACTATAGCCCGCCAGGCTCCTCTGTCCATGGGATTTTTCAAGCCAGAATACTGGAGTGGGTTGCCATTTCCTCCTCCAGGGGATCTTTCCAACCCAGGGATGGAACCCGCATCTCCTGTATCTCCTGCATTGCAAGCAGACAATAAACACACTAAATACATTTAAAAGCATTCAGCAATAATGTTAAGCTAATCAGTTCTATACCATTTGTATTTTATGAATTTACTAAGGATATTACTTGCCATATATATTTCAAGGTAGTCTCCATAAAATAAACTTTGATTGGAATGCAGTTCCATTTGAATCAGAAAGTTAAATATCTACTTAACTATTTGGAAAGCTTTATTTATAACATTAAGAGTACAGCTTCTTAAAAATCATCTTATTATGAAGTTTTAAAAGCATTTTATTCAGTATTATTTTTCTCTTACTTTAATTTATATGATTTAAATATCTTTTAAAATAATTTCCACCAATGCCAAAATGTATACTTTTTAAAGGAAAAATTAAAACTATTTGAGATGCTAAATTTGACATGAGCTAGATCTATTACGAAAGGCTCATAAACAACAAAGCTATGGATATTATGCAGAATGTATGTTCCTTTCACATTAGAGAAGCTTTTCCTTCACTGGTACATACATACTCATAGCTGGTAACAGTTACGAATATCAGGGCTCTCAAAGCAAGGCCTTGTCCACGGAGGGCCCTTGTCTTTGTAATTACCTCTACTACAGCTCTGTAAGAGTCTGTTGAAGGGCAGAATTCCAGGAAAATTGATTTTCATTTTGAGAAAGAGCATAGTTGATATATGAGAAATTTCACTGCTATAGAATAATGCAGTTTCATGCTACAGTGTTTTCTATAGACTTTCATACGTGAATTTATGGGCTTGTTAGCAGAGCAATAAAAAAATCTTTAAAAGTAATTCTAAATAATTGAAATCAATCTCCTAAACAAAAATGCCCTGAAGGCAAATTTTAACCATTTCTAAGAATGACAGAAATGGTCACAAGGTTATAAAAAGAAATTTTACAGCTGGTGTTTGTATTGCACTCTAAAAGTTCCAAAAGATTAAAATTCTTAGTAGCATCATTTATACCTTTAAATTACTTTTATTAAGCATCTCCTTTAAAACATGTGCAATACTAAGACTTCTGTGTAATAAAGGTAACAGGTGGAGCCTTTGTCATAGAGGATAGTTTAGTAAAGTAGATAAACAGAAGAAGGAACTGTCATAAAAGCAGTCTGAGCTCAAACCAGGATTTACTGCTACAATCAGTATTTTTTTTAGTAAATAGTGAAAAGCAGTATCTATGTAGGAGTGGAATATGGGCCAGATGACCTACTGACATAAAAAAGGACAGTAGAAGTTGGCTAATAACAAGCAAAACTTCATACATTTGTATTAAACCTAGCCCTACATGTAAGTAAAACAGAAACTAACAAGTACAAATAATAGCAGGCTGTGTACCACAAAAGCATATTTTAGCAAATATACTTTTTTAAAGCTTTTTGTTGAACATGGTAGCTATAAACAGCATAGAAATAGCATCATGCAACATATGTTTAAGAAACAGAGACTGCAAGTTAGGTATCTCTGGGATTCACAGTAATTCAAAGACACTTAATACCATTTAGCAAATTTATTTCTTAATTTACAATCTGATGAGCTACTTTTCCCTCTAATATAGAGAAGGAAAACTAGCCACATTCATTTTAGAGGAGTATAACTCTTTCCACTTTCTCCTACTCATGAGAAAAGTTTTCCTCAAAGAAACTCTACTTCTACATGTAGATAAACTTAGCATTAGTCCTTTTTTCTGCCAAACTGAATAGAGGATGAGTAGAAACATGCCTCCCAATATAGTACTGAGAGCTAAAAAATCAAAAGAAAAATGACATAAAATAGTCTGAAAAGAAAAAATTAACATATATGTGTAGTTTTAATAATATGACAAGAAAACAATAGACAAAAAGTACTTCTTTTTTGGTTTACTAAGATAGAGGATGTATATTCTGTAAAATTTGCCCAGATTCCTTTACAATTGCAAAAGAAGCATGACAGTTTTACCTGTAACAGATTATTTTTTAAAAATTATGCTTCACAGTTAAATATGGAGTTGAACAAAAGAATGGTGATGTTCAATAAGTGGATATTATGAAAAGAAGGTATCATGCTCTTCCACAAAATATCTCTGGGTACCTTTCTAGAAGGTAGAATTGTAACTCTATTGAAAAAACTTTTTTTTCCAAGTAGGTAGCTATCTCAAATACCTACTTTGTTTCTAAATTGTGATAAATGAAACAGAAGCGATCTCTTTACAGTTCTGGAGGGAAGATCATTTGAAGTGTAAATAGTCTTAAGTGTAAGAAGTCTAAGCAGGTCTGAGTCCTATTTAGAAAATTCAGGCACTCTCTAAAGATGGCAGCATTATATTGGACTTAAGATGAATCTGGAGAGTAAGATCATGAAAACAGAAGGTTATTTCACTAGCCCAAATGTGAGATTGATGAAGAAAATATGTGTTATAAGGGGAAAAGAGAAAACAATTAAGCAATAAAAAACAATGCCACTATTGAGATTTGATAGAAATGGAGAAAACAATAGAGTCCCTGAAGTCTTCTGAGAAAGACAGGGAAAGGGTTGTGTTTATGAATATTAATCTGGCATTTATTTTATAGGATGGATTGAGGTAAAAAAAATAATGTATAAGGTTATTAAAATATGTTGAGAGAAGGTAGAAGTAAGATAGAATGTGAATGAACAAAAATCTAGGTATAAAGAATTTGTAAAGTGATTCATCACTATTAACATCAAAAATATTTAGGGTCCCTAATACAGAGTATAGGGCAATATGCTCACTCAGAAAGTACAATGAAATATATGTTTCTAGGTAAACAATTTCTGCCCTTCAAGTTGACAATATATCAAAAATCATAGACATAGATGATTTTTTTTTTAGTACCCAAGCAAAAAGATTCTCCCAAGGGAATTTTTTAAGTAAGACATATAGATAGACAGACACACACACACACACACACACACACACACATGTGCATATCCATACAAATTCACAGATTTGAAGTAGAAAAAATTATTGTGGTATTTCTTATTGGTAAATAAAGGACTGATTTTGAAGTGGCAAATAAGAGCAGGGGAGAAAAATAATCAGATGTTTTTTATTATATCACAGATAATTGAAACCCTTTCATTTTTAGCTTGGATGGGTTTACTACAGAAAGAAAGGTACCTTAGAAAAGGTGTTTATTTTTTAGTTTGACTTATGTTAATATATTACCTACTAATTTCTTCAAATAAAAATTATGTGGCACTAAAAAAGTCCTAAAAACATACAATTTATTTTTTAAATGTTTAGGAGGAAAAAATCATTCAAATGTGTAGGCAAATGGTATGCCTAGTGAGGGGGAAGGAGCATATAGGTGGATGTTTTAATGTGAAAGCAAATAAGGAATATAGGAGAGGTGTTTGTAGCATTTGCTGCAGTTCCAAATAGCATGTAATATTATGCCCTCAGAAGGTATTTATTTTAAATATATTTACAGTTTAATTGTGAAAAAGTTGGCTTAAAGCTCAACATTCAGAAAACTAATATCATGGCATCTGGTCCCATCAGTTCATGGCAAATAGATGGGGAAACAGCAGAAACAGTGTCAGACTTTATATTTTTGGGCTCCAAAATCACTGCAGATGGTGACTGCAGCCATGAAATTATAAGACGCTTACTCCTTGGAAGGAAAGTTATGACCAACCTAGATAGCATATGAAAAAGCAGAGACATTACTTTGCCAACAAAGGTCTGTCTAGTCAAGGCTATGGTTTTTCCAGTGGTCATGTATGGATGTGAGAGTTGGACTATAAAGAAAGCTAAGCGCCAAAAAATTGATGCTTTTGAACTGTGGTGTTGGAGAAGATTCTTGAGAGTCCCTTGGACTGCAAGGAGATCCAACCAGTCCATCCTAAAGATGATCAGTCCTGGGTGTTCATTGGAATGACTGATGCTGAAGCTGAAACTCCAATACTTTGGCCACCTCATGCAAAGAGTTGACTCATTGGAAAGACCCTGATGATGGGAGGGATTGGGGGCAGGAGGAGAAGGGGACGACAGAGGATGAGATGGCTGGATGGCATCACCGACTTGATGGACATGAGTTTGAGTAAACTCCAGGAGTTGTTGATGGACAGGGAGGCCTGGCGTGCTGCGATTCATGGGGTCGCAAGGAGTGAGACACGACTGAGCGACTGAACTGAACTGAACTGAAAGTCTAATTTAGTAATCATTCTGCCATCAGATGAAATTTAAGACTTAAATATACGCTGAATGATTATGATTAGTGTTATAAACAATTATGAAAATTGGCTTGTTTTCATGTGACAGGACATTTGTGTTTTGATTTCTGACACATTTAGGAACTGATTAAATCTGATCCCTTAAAGAAAGTAAAAGATATATTTTAATTATTGGCACAAAAGTCCTTTAAAGAGTTCCTTTCATTATATTTTATGCCTTCGGTGTAATCACCTTTATTAAATTATTTGCTTATTATAGAAGGAGATGCAAGATTAAGTGTACATCACCATTGTCATATTTGACAGATGAACTGAATATTCCAAAGGACAGATACATGAAAACCATATTTTTTTCAGGAAAAAATATCCATTTAGAGATTCTTCAAAGTAGAAAAATTAGAGAATTACATAAGAAACATATTATACTGACTAGCAAAGTTTGAACCCAAGACTTTCTTCACAAAAACTGGAACATTTGTGCAAGAATTACCAGTACTTTCTGCCTTCTAGGATGGAGATTGGCAGACTTATATTGGGAACCAACTAATCTTTTGTTGTCAGAAGGACCATGCTAGGAGACCCTGCTTTTTATTCAGATATTCATACACATCCTTTTGGGGAGGCCTGAACACTGTAGGCAAATCAAGTGCAGATATTCCAGACAGAGATGGAAAGTGTTCTGTTTAGTAATGTAACTGGTGTGTCCTTCAGAATAATCCAGACTCTATAAACTCTGTTAGCTAAAGTCCCCCTAAATCTTAAAGTCCTAGATTTATATAGCTTCCTACATGAAATAATGTATTATTGAGAGAATAGAAATCAAGAGGATACTGAGAATGGAGATGACAAAATTGTAGGAGGGAAAGTACAGTCCAAATACTCCCCTCCCTCTAGAGAGTAAATGGAATTAACAATGTTGGGTTAAGTACAGCATGGATCAGAGGGCTATAGTCCCAGGCATGTGTCACTTAAGGTTGAACAATCAAGAGTTTAGGAAATATTTTGGACCAGGATTTATCATGTTAGAACCATGGAGGTGTGGGCCGAGAAATCTTCCTGAAAGTAACCTATCAGAGGAAAAGGGTAATCCAGGGGATCAAGGTCATAGGGGTTAGACAGATAAGGGTGCTGTCCTATCTCTTTCCAGTATCTAGTCATAAATGTGGCAACAGTTTGGTCAGATCTCCAAGGCAAGCGGATGTCTGAAAAATATTTAGATTGAGGAAAAAACTGACTCCTGCCAGTGGGGAGGCCAGTTATTACAGAAGCTAGACAAAGAGGCACAGTTAGGGAACCTGAAGTCAACTTGGGCCATTTGGCTCCTAAAAAAACCACTCCAGTTCCAACTGATGTTACATTTAAGTATTCCACCTCATATTATCCTAGAGGTTATGCCCCAACCTTACCAAACGCTGTGATTTTAGTTTAGTTTTATTGTGAAGCAGTGGGAAAGACTCATGCAAACTTGTCAAAGTGACCAAGAAGGAGCCAGGGCCATTCTACCCTGTGGCCGAGCACCCATCAGAGGCTACTGTGAAGGAGAGCTGTGTGAAGCAGAAAGCATCCCATGGGGGTCACTGCTGGGGAGGAGTGTTGTTGTAATAGGTAAGAAAGACACTGAAATACCTACACCAAGGCTCCACGCGGAAGAGCACGAGAAGCTTCTCAAAAAGAGCTCCGAATGACTCAAGGGGATACAATTTCTAGCAATTAGCCCAATAAGGGGCTCGGTTTTAATCATTTGGATATATAAAATAAATGTGTCTTATTTTGTATTCAGGCTGGAAGGGATCCAGGATATCTATGTTGAGCAAATAATGAAGTTTTTATGGTAATATTCATAAATAGTAGATTAAAATAGAAATATTGAATATTACATCTCCTGCACTGCAATTTTTATATTGTTAATTTTATGTTTTCCTTGTTAAAGCTTAAGCTTTTTGGCTTGTGATAAAAGGAAATGTTCTAAAGGCTAAAATTTTCTAAAATCATACAGTCAAGAATAATAACTCTCCAAATCAGCTGCATAGGATTGATGGGAAAGAGGGGTGTTTAGATAATGTAAGTAAAAAGGCATTCTAAACTTCACAATTTATTTAAGATAGTCCGCGGTATATTTTGAATTCTAATTTTAAGATTTTTTTTAAAAACTTATTTAATACCTTTAGATTTGTTCATTTATAATTTATGAAACCTCTTTGAACTTTAGAAATTTCGATCTTCAGGCTTTCTTAACTTTTAAAATGCAAAAGTTGCATGGAGGAGAAATTGTGTGAGAAAAACATTTTCAAAAAACAGTAATTCTTCTAATAATGTTAAGTATTTAAGTACAACCTTGGAAAACATTCAACTGAAGTTTAATTGTTAAAACCAGCACTTTACATATCACAATATAGGACAGTGCAGGTTTCAACAAAGCTAAATTATCAAGATGTCTGTTAGAAATATGTTCTTCCCTTCATTATAAATAAAATTATCTTGTCAGTCAAAAACAAATTCTTCTCTCAGAACATGTGTTTTAAGTTTTTTAAAGTCAATAATAATTTATTGTTGATATTTTAAGCTACTTAATTGTACCAAAAAATACAGTTAATGATAGATGTCCTGCCTACTGGTGCACTGCCCTATCCTTCATGCCTAAGATTCTATTATTCTATTCTATAGTGGTTAACAGTTGCATAAAAGCAGATGGAAATTACGGATGTGGAATTATTGGGGGAGGGAGGGGCAAGGACCAAGGATGAAAATCAATGCAAGATCTAAAGACCTAGTAGGAACAGCTGCCCTTAAAAATATTTTCGGCCTTGAGACCTGGTAGGAGTAGCTGCCCTTAAAAATATTCTTGGTGAAATGTGCTAGGAGAGAGGATGCAGTCACAACTGTGGTAGTCCAGAAAGCTTTACTGCCCCTTTCTTATTTCTACTAGTTTTATTTTAAAATCATAATTACACAGAATCAAAAAAATAAGCACAGAGACCAGAGACTGACATTTGGATTCAAATAAATAGAAAGGTAATTATCAGTATGATACAGAAAGCATCATCTTCAAAACAAGATGGAAAATATCATTTGTCAAGTGTACGGCACTCAACATTTTACCTATTTCATTTGATCAACAAAAAAATCCAAAAGACAGATATGACAGTTCCCATTTAACAGATGAGAAAATGGGCTGAGAGAGGAAGCTTGCCCAAACCAAACAACAGCTAAGTACTTGAACTGTTTGATGTTCTTTCCATTATGCCAGAGATACTACCCTGGAGAATATAGCACTAAACACCAAATAAAAATCAGAATTATAGCTTCCTCAAATGTTGTTTAGGAAATTATGTCAGATCTAAATCATTTTAGTTTGTGGATATTTCTGAAACCTGTTTTGTAAGGAACACTAGACAACAGAACAGACTGCCCCCCTACTTTTTGCACTTCTGCCAGGCTAGTGGGGGTGATATCTACTAACTTCAAGGTAAGGTGAACCCCTGCTAGTGTAACTTAATTAAAAAACAGTTAAGATAATTAATATAAGGAAAAATATATGCACAAACAATATTATCTTTAAAAAATTATGTTCTTCACCATTTATCCTTATGTGTGTATTTAGTCAGTCAGTTGTGTCCGACTCTTTGAGACCCCATGGACTATAGCTTGCCAGGCTCCTCTATTCAGGCAAGAATATTGGAAAGCCTAGCCATTCCCATCTTCAGGGGATTTCTCAATCCAGGGGCTACTGCCAAATACATCTCTCTCTGTTCTTTCACAAACAGATTTCTTCTAATAATATCCCCATGTGTATTCTACTCGAATTTCAAATTTTCTAATACCAAAGACCAAATTGTCTTCACTAAGGTCCTAAGGATTCCCAAGCTGCTAAATTCATGGACAGTTTTCAGATCTCATCTTTCCTGACGGTACAGCAGCATATGATATTGTTGACTGTATATTCCTTCATGAAACCCCCCCGCAATGGTTTTCATAACATCACATTTCACCTTATGCCTCCATCTTCTATGGCAAAGTTTCACTAACTGCAACATACTCCTCGAAAGTAACCAATGCCACGGATTCTCAAGGCTTAGTCTTAGCGCCTCCATCTGTCCTGTACACAAAGACAATCTAATCAACATGTATAGCTTGGCAACTGTAGAGTTACCAAACCAGCATATTAAACTGTCTTAACACTGTTAGCACAACACACAGACACCTCAAACTCTAAATGTCAGAAACCAAATTGACCATCTTCTTCCAAGTCTGCCTTCTTTCAACCCTCAACCAGTGCTAGTGAGAATCTAGTAATCATCTTTGGTACCCCTTTCTACCAATTGCTCTTATCCAGTAAATCACCAGATCACCTTTCCATTTTGCCTCCTAAAATATACCTTGAATCCTTCAATTTCTCCCCAGTTCTTCAATCACCACCAAATAATGATCTACCATCATCTCGCACCTGGAACACTGATTGCCTCTTAACTGGTCCCCTCAGATCTATTCTTCCTCCCTTCAATATTTTTTACAAAATGTGACCAGGGGGATCATTTTGAAACTCAATGTGACCATGTCACTCTGTTGTTTAAACCATTCAGCAATGCCTCTTCAAGCTTGGGATAGAGGACAGAATTCTGGCACTGGGTCGATCATCTTCTACATATCTGACTTACCCCAGCCCTGATTTCCACCACTCCCTCCTCACTCCCACCGTCTCATCTCTCGGGCTTACACCTGGCTCCTCAAATGCCTCCTACTCTGTCTCCTAGACCACTCACACATACTATCCTTTCTGCCTGATATTCTTTTCCCTTGCTTTCTTATATAGTTAACCCTTATGTTTCTTTTCATGCTCAGCCCGAGAAAGTTTTCTTCAAGAAAGGCATCCTAACCTCTAAGACTACATCAGGTCCCTAGGTACCCACTCTTAACAGTGCCAAGCAATACTCCTTTATAACATTAAAATCGTAAAAACTAACACAATATTGTAAATCAACTAAACTGTAATAAAAATTATAATCAAAATTAAATAGGCAAGCAGTTATTTAATTACTGTCATTCCTACAAGACTAAAAACTTATTGACTTAAGGACTAGATCATCCTCATTACTGTACCTCAACACAATGCTTTACACATTTTGTTTACAACAAATTTATGTTGAAGAAATGAACTGGGCAATAGTTAACACTCATCTTTATTCTTTCACTTCTGACACCTCAACATATCTTACTCTGGTCTAACCCCCCCAGTAAAATTATTTTACTTCCAAAAAATATCATCCATGACCTTTAGTTGTCAAATATGGTAGATATATATGAGCTTATAATACTGAATTCCCCACATCCTTTTGCGGGGAGCCGGCCTGACTGCTCAGGCCCCTTCTCGGCCCTGAGAGAGATCAAAAGGTCCCTCTCTGTCCCGCCACCCCTGATTTGTTAAAGTGCAAATTGGCCTTTCTCACCTCCCTCAAGGAAATCGCTGCAGCCACCATTTGCCCATTTTCCTGACTCTGATAAGATTATCGGGCTCCTGTGAATGGCTTATGTCTAGGTAGTTTTTACCTGATTGTAAGACGCTGGTGCCATGCTCTGCTGGAGTTAAGATAAAACTCCTAAAACTAGTATCTGCAGTTCTGCACGTATGCAAGCCTTTGATCTAAAATTTGGTGAATCCTATAGTATATATATGTATGTTACCCCTCAATAAAGTCGTCGGAATCAGTCACAAGCTGACTCCGTCCCTCTCAACCCCATCTTTCCTAGTCTTTTATTTCTCAGGTGCTCTGGTGATTGCGTCCTCGACCTGTTCATCTAGCCGGCAGGCCCGGCATCCTTTAGCACTTATGATTATTTTCTTATTCTTGAAACTGTATTTAACATAATTATCGTGTTTTCTCTAATTTCTGTTCTTTCCTTACTGGTCAATCTTTCTGGCATACTGTGTATCCCTTTGTTCCCAGGGTTACAGCCCCAGCTCTCCTCCCCACAGAGTCTCCTTAGGAATATAGCTAATACTTTTGGAATATGTTATACTACTTTTGTTAGTGTATTATAAATATTATGTTAAAATTTCACATTTTTACTACTATATCATACACATTTCACTGATGAAGAAACTTAGATATTAAAAGGTTAATTGAATTTCTGAGGTCGCACAGTAATTAAGGAATTGGAGATTTGAATCCAATCAGACTGATTCAAGAACAGATTTATTGACCTCTTTCTGCATTAGAATATAAACCATTTAATTGACTATCCCTTTACCATGATGATTCTCAGATCTCTGTCTCCACCTCAAATAACTCTAACTATTCTGATAGTGAGTATCCACCTGCTGACTGAACACCTCCACTAGTGTCACACAGCATTTTAAAAGCTACCTGACCCCAAAACTGAACTCTTACCTTCATGCAGTATTTTCTTCTAAATTTTTTGTAAAACATCACCATGACCCCTACACAAGTCTCAACGATCAAAGTCCAAATCCTCCCTCTCCCCCACCCCTACTGATCTCACTTTCAGTCCCGAAGTTCAAGAGATTTTTCCATCTGTACATTCTTATACAAGTTCATTATTTTGCATTTACATCAGTGCTCTGACAGTCCATGGTTCTTTATTATTCATCTGTACAATACTGCCTTCTCAACTGGTCTATCTAAACTTACTTACTGATTTTGCTTATATTCTTCTTATTGCTGTCCAAGTGAATGTTCAAATACACTGATTTGACTGAGACATTTCTCTATTTTACAGCATTTAATGACTTACTATCACTTTCAAAATAAGAGCTTAATTATTTAGGAAAAAGTATAAGGGTCAACATCTTTGCCTGCCTCTTGTTTATATACTTATCCTTCGCTCCTATCAATTTGCTTGTATCCTAAGTTCCAGTCATACTAACCACTTAAAATTCCTCTGAAGTGCCATTCTTTCCTCATGATTTCCTTTGGACAGAACCCTTTTAATCTCAACACAAACTATTCATACTTTACAGCCAGCTGGGATGTTGCATCTTTCAAATGAGCTTTCCTTGATCTTCACCCTGGGCCTAGTTATCTCAAATACCCAACCCAGAGAGTCTTTAGAAGTGCTTACATCCTTTGGCAAAAGAATACCCACACTTTAATGAAGCTGTACACAAACATCTGTTTCCAGGTTGCTATCTTTGTTCTTTCCTCACTGAGTCCAGTGCCTGGCTCACAGCTGAAATCTTCAGTGAATGATAAGTAAAAGCCTATATAACTAAAGTCTATACTTATTTCCTATTCCCTATAGAATAGACATTATTATTTTCCACATCTACATTCTTCAGAATACTACATAATAGATATTTTTGCAAATATCCTTACCATTTTTATATAAAGAATAAAATAATGCATCTTTAGTACAGTTCTTTCTTTTAAAAACCATTGCTGAACAACATCCAAATAGCCATTCTGTTTTCTTATCACAGAAATCCTATCTTCAAATTCCTAACACACTGATGATAATGAATGAATAGAAATAATAAGCTTTAGACTGTTATTAATAACAACATGACTTGAAATGAACTTTTACAAATAGTGAAATTTCATGGGGTATTTTTTTCCATTTAAGACTCTTTTTTTCATTGCTTTGAGAAAAGAAACAATTTTACTGCTGCAAAGGGTATCAAGTTATCTTACCAAATTAGAGATGTCTGAATGATTTATGTTAGAATTAAATGAGGTCTCTTAAATCACTTGTCAATAATCACTGTGTTCAGTTTTAAGAATTTATCTGGTTGTTTAATTACCACTATTTTTTGTAATATCCAGTCTCTAATTATCTATAGTGTGTTTCCAAATGATAAACCAAGTTAAAAGATGGAACTAATATTGTTAAGATCATGAAAATATTATTCCTGCATGAGAAATAATAATACGTGACCTTTAGTATTTAAGTCTGAATAATTATAGTCAGATGGAAATTGTTTAGTGACCCTAAAAACCTAAAAGACATTCTTACTACAAATAAGAGTAAGTACTGATATGACCATAAATTCATTAAACAGTAAAAATCCAACTCACTAGCATGTAATATATAATTATAAGTAAGAAATATTGCTAAGATAAAATCCACAATGGACCAATACATAAATGTGGAATATTGAAGGAATATCCCAGTCTTTTGACACTCACCCAATGAGGGTGAGTCCTGCTACCCATAAACTATCCAAATATTGGGCTGTGAGGACTAACTCCAAAGTCACATCCATAACCAACTTTTCTAATAGTGCATCCAAAAAAACTGTCTATTCCTTTGCTGTGAAGCAATATCAAGTTGAAAAATCCTTCCAGAATTCTTGCTTTGTTCACAGGCTTTGTCCATTTCCCCTTCGCACTCCTTTTCTTAGACTATCCCTCATCTCCCTGACTCCTAATCTTGGGCTCCCTCTTGCTCTCTCACGTGGTATTTTGAGAGCATTCCCTGGTGGCTCAGTTGGTAAAGAATCTGCCTGCAATGCAAGAGACTCCAGTTCGATCCCTGGGTTGGGAAGATCCCCGGAGAAGGAAATGGCAACCTACTCCAGCATTCTTGCCTAGGAAATCTCATGGACAAAGGAGCCTGGCAGACTGCAGTTCATGGGGTTGCAAGAGCCAGACACAACTTAGCGATTAGACCACCACACCATGGTGTTTTGTACCTTGTAACTAATGAGATCCTTTAGTCACTAACCTTTGTTATAAACTGTGCTTTCTTCTCTATATCTATTCCCTCACTCAGTCCAGGACACTCCTGCAGAGTACTATATTAGACCCACAGTTCATGTATTAATCAAGGTAGGCCATGTTGAGCTGTAGTAATAAATTTCAAGAAATCTGTGGCTTAAAACAAAATCTCTGGGCTCATTCTAAGTCTGCTTCAGGTTCAGAGGCTCTGTGAGGCAAGATCAATGATTCAGGAATTTGGATGGGTCCATTTTGTGGTTCTACAATCTTAAGAGGAAGCTTATGATCACTGTGGCAGGAGAAAAAAATAACTCCTGAGTTATTTAATCGTTTTTATTTTTTTTTTTTTTTTTTTTACATTTTGAGCTAGCAATTTTATTTCTAGAAATAAATGCTAAAGGAACAATAAAAAAGACATAGGCAAAGATCTAAATATGAGAATTTTATCCAACATTGTTTATAATTTTAAATCATATTTAATCGTTTTTAAATGTTCTGTCCCCAAAGAAACAAAGGTTACTCTCACAATCTAGTAGCTCGACAATTCACATAGTCCCATCTTATTCAAAAGATGACAAATGTGGAGACACATACACGTTTGGTAACCACTACATATCTCATCCAGATAACTTAACACTTTTTTCCACTTCAAAATATAGTGGTAGTCCCAATTAAATTGGTTTTATACTCAAATTAAAAGAGAATTATCAAATTTAAGAAAAATGATGAACTTTAAATGACAAGTTTACTTCTGAAAAATCACATTTCTGTTTTGTTTTTTTTTAATTAAATGAGAATGAGAGGCTTAAAGTTTAGTAAAAGTTTTCAAGGATGGCATAAACCAAGACTCTGTTGTTCACATGAATCCCTTTGTTTTCTATGAAATATCATAAAAATGAGATGGGGTGATTATTCAGCAAAAATGACACGCATTATGGGTATTTTTAAACTTTTAAAATGAGCAACAGAAGTTCAGAATTTCATAATGCTATAAATCACATCTCTCATTGTTCATATATATATGTTGTGTGTGTGCGTGTGTGTACGTATACACACACATGCACAAACACACACTGAAAACTACTGACTAGTGATTTCTTAGTCTAATGAAGGAGATTCTGAAGTACACAGGTAAATTCAAGTACAAATTAAGAAATGAGTGTGGTAATAAAAAAAAAAAGTCTACTTTTTTGAGAGCCTGTAGTAGAGTCAGCTAAATCAAATAGATTATTTGGTGGAAAGAGAAAGAGAGATTCAAAAGAATCATAAATATGCTTGGTTTACAAAGAAGCTTATTGTTATTGAAACTATAAGGCAGTTGAGGATGTAGGTATTAAACAATAAATATTTGAACAGTATTACGTGTCCAAAATTCTTGGGAGTAGTTGATTGCAAATATAGCTATAAATAAATCCCCATCCTTGAAATGCTTACAGTCAAATAAACATATCACATTCACTCTTAATCTCGAAATAATTGAAATACATACAGTCAACAGAAAGAACACTAAAACTTGAATAGGATGTTTCCCTTGAATTCCCATTACAATGTTCAAGTAGTACAACTACTTGGTATTATTATAATAACCCAAATATAACCAAAAATATATGAAATATATGCTTAATAAATTGAAGTATCATTAGAGAAACAGATAAATTAACTACTTTGAAACAAAGTAGAATACATCAGTATTATCAGAGGTCTAAAACATGCTAAGTAAATGCAAAAAATTGGGTGGTTCAAATTTGAGCTATGAAATAAGGTACACAGAAGAGGTCCTGAAAACACTGGGCCTTAAGGGAAAGTGGGAGTTCAGTTCATGAGCAAGTGAGGCAAGGAGGTGGACATACTAAATATTGAATGAATCCTCAAGAGAATACAAGAGAATATTCAGTGAATTGATAAAATACAGAGTAGAGTAGTCATGCAAGGGATTTCAAGACCAAAAAGACAGGTGGCAGAAAGATTACTAAAGAGCCTCTGGACTAGAATGTCAAAATTGGATTCTGTTTTGTACATAATTGAGTAATATGCAAAACTTTAGAAAGAAAATAAGCTAATTGATTTAAACCATATGGTATATAGTTTTATATTATTTACTCCAGTATAAAAGCCAAATTGAAGAAGAGGCTGAAACAACCATTAAAATACTTAGAAAATTGTTTAGAAAATAATGACACAACTAAGTGAAGAAGAAAATAAGGAATCAGACACAGCAAGTATTTTAGTAGCATGACTGATTAAAATCTAATCAGTGATCCAGAGGAAGGAAGGGAAATGAACACGGCCCTTCTCTTGGAAACCAAAAGGAAGCTGGAAGCCAACAATCACTGAATGAGATAGAGGATAGAGAAAGAACAAACACCTTAAATATTAAGTATACATTGATATTGACCATGGGGATTCCCTGGTGGCTGAGGTAAAGAACCCACTGCAATGCAGGAGGCATGAGTTTCATCCCTGGGTTGGGAAGCCTCCCTGAAGAAGGAAACGGCAACCCACGTCAGTATTCTTGCCTGGAAAAATCCCATGGACAAGGAAGATGAGTGGACTACAGCCCACGTGGTTGCAAGAGTCGGACACGACTTAGTGACTATACCACCACCACCCGCTGACCACATTTAATATGTGATGAATTTGACATACAACAGAAGATTAACATGCACATCTGTGGTCAGAAAAGAAGTCAGCAATAGAGATTATAGATGTTGGTAAGCTACACGGGCCTAATATAATGGTTGAGGACATGATGTAGAAAATGTCACCTGGGCCATGATACATGATGATACTGTTAGGCAGTTAGAATAGGAAAAAGGAGTCCAGAATGGTGGTGACTAAAAGACAAAGAAGGGGAAAGCCCACAAAAAAAGAACAAAGGAAGGTCAGAGGACCAGAGTGAGGACCTCAGGTAAAACAAACAGCACTCCTCAATAGCCCAATTTACGGGGAGAAGAAAAAACATAAAAAGAGGAGCCAAAATTGGGCCAGGAGCTTTCTCTTCATGTCTTTTGGGTCGGTCCGCCCGCACGCCTTGAGGATGTATTTTTTTTTTCTTTCTAAATAAAACTGAGCTGTAACATGGGGCTGTAACATTGGTCCATCTGAGAAAATTACACGGGGCTGTAACCCTGGTCTGTCTGTAGCTTCAAATTTTTGTTGCAATGCGACAGAACTGAGGAAATTGCAAACTCTCCCAACAATACTATATCATGGAAAAATCATTTTTGAGGAGTAATCTAAAAAATTAGGAGTCAACCAAGGAAAGTGAGAATCAAAGAGGAAGAACAGAGGCAATAGAGAAAAGCTTTGAATCTGTACACTCTGTCCCTGAACTGTTTCCAAATTCCCAATACTATACACAGTCCCATCCCATCCCCAGGCATTAAAAGTTTGAACCACACTGTTTCCCAAACATGCTATGCTTGTTCCCAACTCAGTGTTTCCTTTTACTATTTAAATAGCCTGGAATTCCCACCCACTAATCCTTTCAAATACCACTTACTCTGTGAAATTCCCCCACTCTTTGTCCCACAATGTTTTACTTAGCAAACTTCATTAGAGCACACATCTCCTTGTATGGTCATTGTTTTTGCATCTGTTTCCCTCAAGTAAAGGGGAATTCCAGGTGGGTCAATGACGGCCTTATTCAACTTCTAAAGCCAAGGCTTTGTACATAATGGGTATCTAAAGAACACTTATTGAATGCAGAAGGTTTAGTGGATAGTAATGCTATATGATTTTCAGCAGTTAGAATAGCACAGAGAATAGAAAGTTGTATTTGCTATTTAGAAGGAAGTGATGACCTTTGTAAGAATGATTTCACTGCAGTGCTGTGGGTAGAAGCCAGATAATAAAGGATGAAGGAAGGAGTGGGTAGTAATTAGATAGAAAAGCTACAGATCACTTTATCTATAATTTGCTACTAAAGGGCAATTGAGAGATGAGAGAGTAACTTGACAGGGAAGAAGTGTTGAGGGATGGAATTTTAAGGATAAGGAAATCTTGAGTACATTTTTAAGCTGAAAGTAGATATTTAAGAAATAAAATAATAGGAGTAACTGTGTGATGTAGAGAGGGATTAAGAGAGAGAGAAACCCAGGGCACAGGTATGTGTCTGCTTGGTCGCTCAGTCATGTCCAACTGTTCGCAACCCCATGGACTGCAGCCCGCTAGGCTCCTCTGTCCATGGAATTTCTCCAGGCAAGAATACTGGAATGAATTGCTTTTTCCTCCGCCAGGGGATCTCCCAGACCCAGGGATCTAACCCGTGTCTCCCGTCTCCTATGTTTCCTTCATTGGCAGGTGGATTCTTTACCACTGAGCTACCTACAAGCACAGGTATGTGCATGCTAAATCACTTCAGTAGAGTCCAACTCTGTGCTACCCTATGGACGTCAGCCTGCCTGGCTTCTCCATCCATGGGATTCTCCAGGCAAGAATACTGGAGTGTGTTGCTATGCCCTCCTCCAGGGGATTTTCCTGACCCAGGGATTGAACCTGAGTCTTTTAAGTCTACCTGCACTGGAGGCAGTTCTTTACCATTAGCGACACCTGGGAAGCCCAAGGGCACAGATATCTGAAAGCAAATGGGAAATATTTCTCTTCGGAGATTAGAAAGTAAAGGAAAGGTAGTGCCCCTGTAGAAATCTTCTGTTGTAGATGAGAAAAACTGAGAGATCTATCTTCTTACTGCATGGCTTCTCTGATTAGGTGGTGAATTAATTCTGCCACCTTCCATGAGTGTAGAAGTAAGGAATGAAATATGAAAAACTGGATATTGAATAAAGGAAGGTAGCATAACTATATAACTTAGTAACAAACAGAAAAATCCATTTTATTTGAACTGAGGCTAAATATTTAAAAGTCCCATAGTTCAGAAACTAATTAATAAACTTTAACATCTTTGTCATATGTAATAAATATGAATCTGGTTAACAAAATACCTCAGTTAATAGAGAGTTATATAAACCATGAGCTAGCTTGATAATTTTGACAGGTATATTTTTCTTAAATTGCCCTTAGTACCAAAATTAGGTGACTCTTAACTTTGACTCTATTACCTATCTGCAATAGAAAATACTTCAGGATCTTACTCTGCCTTGGAGTCAGGAGAATCATCTCTAATTTTCATAATACTTGTAGTCTAAAAATATAAATCAAGAAATTTAAGGTCAGTAGAAATCTAGAAAAAATAATTAACGGTGTGCGTTTTTGTTATATACATATTTCTTACATTAGACTGCACTAACTTAAAAGTCAATTTTTCAAGTTTTTAAAACTGTCTTCTTTATAAAAGTGTGGCTTAAAATAGACTAAAACAATTTAAAAACACAATGCTTAAGTCAAAAATTATTTAGAGATTCTACATTTTTTCCAAACCCTAATGATACCTGAATTATTCTTATTTTAATCCACTGTAAAGTACCACATATTCATTGTGTCATTTATCATCCTCAAAAAATCACCATGAAGCAGGTTCCTGAAACAGTACTATGGATAAGAGGCTGAGGTTTGACATCAAACAATCCTATTTAGGTGCTCAATCCACCATTTACTAGTTAAGTGATCTTGGCAAGAGCTTTAAACTGTCCACACCTGTTACCTCTTTTGTGCACTGGGGACACCACCACCAATCTCGTAGGTTTGTAGTGAAGAGAAACAATTGGCTGCACATAAACCATTTTAAAAGGTGCCTGGCACAGAATAAGCTCTCAGTCAATGGCAGCTGGACTTTCCAGGTGGTGCTAATGGTAAAGAACCCTCCTGCCAATGCAGGAGTCACAGGAGATGCAAGTTCAATCCCAGGGCTGGGAAGATCTCCTGGAGGAGAGCATGGCAACCCACTCCAGTATTCTTTGGAGAATCCCACGGACTGAGGAGCCTGGCAGGATATGGTCCACAGGGTCTCAAAGAGTCGGACATGACTAAAGAGACTTAGCAAGCACACAATGGCAGCTATTGTTATCAGTGATAGTGTTCTTCAGTTCAAGCATTTTCCTTATGAAATTTTTCCTTTCTTATTGAAACAAAGGTTTTTTGTTTTTTTAATCAAATACTAGCTGTGAAGGAAGAATTGTTAATTTATTAAACAAATTTTAAAAATATTACCAATATATCACACAGTGTAATAGTAGAATTTCTGAACAAATCAACTCTATAAAGAAATCTATCATATTAGATAATATGCTAATGAAAATATGAAAACTAAATGCAGAGATTAAACTTTTTTTATTAAAATGTTTTCTAGAAAACAGATTTTTGCATAACTTTCAAAAGTGTCATGTCTTTGTGATTAATATTTGCAATTTGGAGTGATATCTATATACATATTATTAAAAATAAAAATGTACTCACTTAAGTGCATTCTGATAAAATATTAACATGAAATATAATCAATTACTAAAAACTTCAGTGTTTAATATTCCATTCATAGCATTGCTCCTATTTTCTCTCTTCTTCCTCACTAACTAATTTGTTTTGGTTTTCTTTCTTATATTAATACAGTGTTCCAGTGGTTAGTCAGATATTTATTACCCATATGAAAGACATTTTCCCAAAATTCTCCATTTGTATTTACCTCAGTGGAAATAGCTGAGTGAAAATTAAATCAAATAATTCAGCCAAAATAATCAAGTATTTAATGATGTTTGCTTCCACATGCATGAAAATGTAATTGAAAAAGTAATATTATTGAGGTAATTAATATTGAAACTTTTACAAAATATTATAGTGCTGGATTGAATGAATATATACTCTGAATACTCTTAGTAAGAAAAAGAATGTACTCAACAAAAAGAAAATCACATTAAATATTAGATGAAAATCTGCAGTTATGGTTGTGCCTTTCTCTTGACTAACCCTGAAGTCCAAATCCCTCCAGACACAGAAGTTACTCTAATATATCTACCTGTCTCATAAAGCGAATAGGTC